>NC_092053.1:11507516-11813109 GCF_003086295.3 Arachis hypogaea | reverse complement strand
ATATTTAAAGACGCAAGAAATTACAGAAAAGATGTCAAAGATTCAAAAGCTCGCAAAAAGCCAACGAGTTTGGGTGTAACTGTGAGGGAGCACAATTCAGTTGCGTCAAAATGTTACATTCAAAATCAGAAAAAGAAAATTTCAAATAGAGTTCTGTAAAACAGAGGGTATACATATAGAAGTAAGTCCAGTTTCCCCCCCTCTCACAAACACTTTCCTTACCGCCGCAAGGGAGAAGCTCGACGCCAATAGTCGAACCCTCCTTGATCAATTTCTGAGCTTTAAGCTCGAGCAGTAAGTCATTATCACAGTAGGTAGAAGCACAAATTTTAACATCAACATGCACCCAGTGATAAAGATTTTCACTTTTAACCTCCACCACTTTTTTCCTTTTCTTTTTTCCTACCCATTGTTGAAAACAGAGAGATACAGACAAAGACAAAAGAACTAATCTTTTGAAGTCATGTCTCTTTCACAAACTTAAGGAAGAAGACTTGGGTCAAGAGTTCGTGTCTTTTTTCATGATGGACACGGTAATAAAGCATCACTACTAACATAGTGGGTAATTCAAGGGGTAACTGTTTGCATACCTTGATTAAAAAAATGGTCCAGATCTTACCTAGAAATATACATGAATTTATTGCAACCCAGTCCACGAGGTACAATCATTATTAATTACCATTTTTTATTATTATAATTATTTCATTGGTTTTATCAAAAACCCAAGCTAGAAGAATAACAACGCGCGTTGAGTTTGGGGGATAACACATTCGTCCAAAGCCGAGGTATAACAACATAAAAAAAAGCTCAACTTGCTAAACGTAAGTTCGGCAAGTCAAGTTTGGGAGCTATGTACTGTATCCCTAATACATCGGCAAAATCGGTTATACCTCGGCAAGATCAAACAAATTCAAAATATATAACTCCTTATCGTAATAAACTTCTTCCCCGAATCTCGCACTTAATCGACTACGGATATCTCGACTTACAAACCGACAAATATTTCAGCTATAGCGGCTATAAATTAGAGTCAGGTCTAACGATACTAGGCAGAAGATCGAAAAATAGAACACTCTATCATAATTACTTTTTCTAAGATCCCTTACTGACTTGAGCATCAGAGTCCTTTTTGCAGGTACCACGCTTGGGTCCGAGTTCACGAGGCTACTTCCCTGCTGGACGAGAGGTTTTAATAATTCGTAGAATAGCATGGAGCCGACCTATAGCATGGAAGAGTATCCTTGCCAGAATAGAAACTAATCTTATTAGGTTGGGTAAAACACATCATTAAACCAAACACTAATTAATATTACACAAAAGTCTCAAATTCAGAAATGTTACACACATATCATCGTACATATATCTATATAAATTGAATTAATTAAATTCGAATTATACATTATAGTACTAAATCGAATTACATTGATTCGATTTATTATATATGTTATATCAATAGTAAATCGAATATAGTCGATTTGATTTACTACTGAATAACACATATATAGTAAATTGAATCAGCTTAATTTGAATTACTACTTGTAACAGATCATTGACATTTACTATATAAACTTTAAAACATAAATGTCAATAAAGAAATATTCCCGTTTGAATTCAAATAAAATATAAAAAAAACTAAAATGAATAAAAATAAAAATCTAACTCTTGTATTTTAGTTCAAATTTCAGAAAATCTACATTTTTATAAACTTATGAATTTAAAACGAAATATTAAACGATTTTTAAAAATTCAATAAGAATTATCCTTTGACTCATTAGCATCTAACGAATCATTACCAAGACTTTTAATATGAAAGATTAATATAAAATATAGCCTTCCAAGGTGGCATAAGAGTTAAAACTTGAATTTTTTCAAAGTTAGAAGTAACAGATAGTTATACATTATAAAATGACCAACCGTATTTAATTATACAATATGTAATTTGAGAAACAATTAAAATAATAAAGTATAGGGCAATTTACTTAAATAAATAAAATGGACATCAATTTTACCTAATTACACATTTTTGAAAACCAAGACACAAATGCATTTTTTCATGAATCTATAGAAACCGCTATTGGCAGTAGCGGATTAGGGGAGAAAGTAAACTGCTACTGACAGTCGCGGTTTACGTGCATTGGGAGGAGAACGGAAACCGCTATAGGCAGCAACGGTTTCTGTAGAATATTGTTTGGACATAAATCACTACAGGCAGTAGCGGTTTATGTGTATTGGATGTTGAACGTAAATCGTTAGAGGCAGTAGCGGTTTACGTTGAGTGTGTTACCAATGCCCAAGTGCCCAGCTCCAAGAGTGTCTAGTATGTCAAGAGCTTCTAATTTGAAATGGGCGCTTCATTGTGGTAATGCTCAAGTTTCTTTCATGAATCAAATATTCATGCTTCTATTTGGAATAACGCCCCTCATTTTGAGTGTTAACAACGTCTATTTTGAGAAGAAGGTTAGGTGTTATTCTTAGATGGCGCCCTTTGAGTTGGGCGTTATCAACGCCAAACTTTCTTTGATTCACGCTATTAACATGCATATAAACTTCATAAATTAACATTAATGCATGCATGCTTAATGCCTTATGCATGCATTATTAGTGAATTAATGATTAAAGTATGCATGCATGTGCTATTAATTAATAAGAAAAGTATGAGGAGCCAATACCTTTATTGTACAATGTATACAATGGGAGTTTAATTGAATTTAATATTAAATTATGGGTACAATCATTAATTATAAAGATTTGCTAATTTGAATTTAAAAAAAATTAGGATTCAGTTATTTGAAAACAAAAAAACCACGACCATCTCTCTCTGAACGGTGAGGACAGACAAAAAACTCAGACCCTCTCACTGACGGTGGTAACTCATCTTCTCCTTGGCTCGTGTGTTATCACCGGAAGTCATTCCGTCTGACATCGAAGTCCACACTGGTGAACGCCCAGCAGCGCATTCTGATTGTGTGGCTCGTTTTGGTGGCAGCACATCAAGTCTGCCTGCGACGACTCCATCGCAGCCGGCGTGTACCTTCCTCTGTCCATTGACGGTACAAGATAAAGGAGTCATGAGTGTCTTTCCTTTGATACGTCCATCACTGCGTGGTAGTTCGTAGATGGCGTGCAATGTCGTGCAATCGCCGTGTCATGTTCCATCCTCCGTTGCTGATCACAATTCATCGAAGCCGCATGAAAACGCTCCCGACCATTTTGTCGCCGACAGTGAGCAGTGTGAGAATGGTTTGTTGAATCAGTGATAATGGATGGTTATTTCCATAAGATTTAGATGTTCATCGTTAGTGCAAGTGGAGTGTTTTATTGTATGTTAATTGCTTACTTGGATGGAACATGAATATTCTTCAATTAACCATATTTGTGCTGGTTTTAAATTCATGGTGCGCATTTATGTATGGAGGATATGCATGTGTTAATCAGTCATGGAATATGGATTTTACCTGCGATGAAAACAGTTCTTTTGTGGAGTATCCTATATGGATGTATCAATTTAAATATTCAAAGTTAAACCAGCATGTATAAGCAATGTAATTGGTACACTGGACAACTGGCTAGTTAATAAGTAATCACCCATGATTTTGTGCATGATGCCCATAAACCCGCTTGAACCTTATTAGTGTAGCATATTGTTAAATAATATAAAATAGAACTAACTGTATTTTTATTATTAAGAGTTTTTCTGAAAGTGTAAATTAAATTGAATAGAATGCTTCCTGCATGTTTAGATTAGGAATATTTGTATGAGTATACATGATAGATGGTCTTTGTATTAAAAAGGCAACTCTAGTGACTTTGAACTCTACAACTGAGGAATGAAGTAAGTGCATGGTGGTTGTATGTGTTGCTTTTTGATATCTCTGGTATACAGTGTCATGTAGCACAGAGAATATTAGTAGTTAAAATATTTATATAATAGGTAAAATAAAATTAGTAATTCAATTACTATCAATAGGTGATATTGATGCATTTCTTTCCAGGTTAATATAGGTAGGATAATGTGGTTCATTTATATTTGTGTATCTTTTTCTGTGGAGTTTAGAGAGGATTTTTGTACATCTCATTTACTAATAGTTTATCTAATTAGTTTTCATGATTCGATTTGCGTGTTTATTTCGTGATTATAGGTCATGCCACTGTTGGATGTTACTGAGGTTAGAAGTAAAGAGATGGATCTTGGTTACGAGGTTTGGATTCTAGTTTTATCCTGTTTGAGACAGTAACCATCCTCTCGGGTACATTGAATTATCCGAGAAGTCAAAATACTCTATACTTCTAAAATTACAGCAACTAGTTTAAATTGTTTTATGATCAAAGGATAAAAGAAAAGTTGTTTATAATTTGCTGAATTGGGTGAATAGGTGGCGTGACTTCATGAGCATGTGTACATGTACTGTACCTCTTGGAATCTTAAATAGGACTTAAATAACGTGTTTTATTGCTGAACAACAATAAAAAAAGGAAACAGGCCCGAGGAATTAAAAATTATATTTGTCTTGCCTTTTTGTGATGTTTAGTGTGAGTCTATTTACATGACATTTACTAAGGGTTTCTGATAAGCGGATAATTTATACGCTTTTTGACATTATTTTTAGGTACTTTTCAGTATGTTTTAGTTACTTTTTATTATATTTTTATTAGTTTTTAAATTAAAATCACATTTCTGGACTTTACTATGAGTTTGTATATTTTTCTGTGATTTCAGGTATTTTTTAGCTGAAATTGAGGGACCTGAGCAAAAATTTAATTCAGAGGCTGAAAAAGGATTGCAGATGCTGTTGGATTCTGACCTTCCTACACTCGAAATGGATATTCTGGAGCTACAAAAGCCCAATTGGTGTGCTCTCAATTGCGTTGGAAAGTAGACATCCTGGGCTTTCCGGTAATATATAATAGTCTACACTTTGCCTGATTTTTGATAACGCAAACTGGCGTTTAAACGCCAATTTTCTACCCTATTATGGCGTTAAACGCCAGAACTAGCATAAAAGTTGGAGTTAAACGCCCAAACTGGCACCAGAGCTGGCGTTTAACTCCAAGAAAAGTTTCTACATATGAAAGTTTCAATGTTCAGTCCAAGCACACACCAAGTGGGCTCGGAAGTAGATTTCTGCATTAATTACTTATTTCTGTAAATCCTAGGCTACTAGTTCATTATAAATTGGACCTTTTACTATTGTATTTTCATCTCTGGAACATATTATGTAACTTTTACGTTTTGAGACCTCCATGGGAGGCTGGCCACTCGGCCATGTCTACCCTATTTTCACTTATGTATTTTCACGGTGGAGTTTCTACACCCCATAGATTAAGGTGTGGAGCTCTGCTGTTCCTCATGAATTAATGCAAAGTACTACTATTTTCTATTCAATTCAAGCTTATTATTATTCCAAGATATTCACTCGCACTTCAACATGATGAATGTGATGATCCGTGACACTCATCATCATTCTCACCTATGAACGTGTGCCTGACAACCACCTCCGTTCTATCTGCAATAGCTTGAGTGCATATCTCTTGGGTTTCTAATCTAAGATTAGAACCTTCGTGGTATAGGCTAGAATTATTGGCGGCCATTCTTGAGATCTGGAAAGTCTAAACCTTGTCTGTGATATTTTGAGTAGGATCTGGGATGGGATGACTGTGACGAGCTTCAAACTCGCGAGTGTTGGGCGTAGTGACAGACGCAAAAGGATCAATGGATCCTATTCCAGCATGAGTGAAAACCAACAGATGATTAACCGTGCGGTGACAACGCATTTAGACCATTTTCACTGAGAGGACAGACGGTAGCCATTGACAACGGTGATCCCCCAACATACAGCTTGCCATGGAAGGGAGTATGAATGATTGGATGAAGGCAATAGGAAAGCAGAGGTTCAGAAGGAACAAAGCATCTTCATACGCTTATCTGAAATCCCACCAATGAATTACATAAGTGCTTCTATCTTATTTTCTGTTTTAATTATATTTCAATTATCAAAATCCCATAACCATTTGAATCTTCCTGACTGAGGTTTACAAGGATGACCATAGCTTGCTTCAAGACGACAATCTCCGTGGGATCGACCCTTACTCACGTAAGGTATTACTTGGACGACCCAGTGCACTTGCTGGTCAGCTGCACGGAGTTGTGTGAAAAGTGTGCGATCATGATTTCGTGTACCAAGTTTTTGGCGCCGTTGCCGGGGATTGTTCGAGTTTGGACAACTGACGGTTCATCTTGTTACTCAGATTAGGTAATTTTATTTTAATTTTAAGCTTTTTGTTTTTATTATTTTTTATTTTCGAAAAATTTTCAAAAAAAAATTTTTGTTCTTCAAAGTTTTTAAGAATGAATTCTAGAGTTTCATAAGATATGTTGAATCCTGGCTGGCTGTTAAGCCATGTCTAATTTTTTTTGGACCGAGGTTTCACTTATCCTTTGAAGAGCTTCTTTGTCTTTCTCATCAATTTAGCTGTTGTATGTGATGTTTTGCTGAAGCTTGGCTGGCCATTGGCCATGTCTAGTGTTTTGGACCGAAACTTTTACTGAAAGCTTGGCTGGCTAGTAAGCCATGTCTAATTCCTGGACCGGAGCTTTAGACTAACATTGCATGATTCCTGAAATTTGTATTAAAAATTTTGAAATCCTTATCTTTCTTTTTTCAAATAATTTTCGAAAAATACAAAAAAATATTTTTAATAAAATCACAAAAATAAAAAAAATTAATTTATGTTTCTTGTTTGAGTCTAGTGTCTCATTTTAAGTTTGGTGTCTTGCATGTTTTTAATTTTTTTATGTTCCTGTATTTTTCGAATATATGCATTAGGTTCTTCAATGATCTTCAAGTCGTTCTTGGTGATTTTATTGGGTTTGATCCTTAAATTCTCTTGTTTTGTGTCTTTTGTTATTTTTCATATGCATCTTCAAATTGTTATTGTCCCTAGTATACAAACTTCTAAGTTTGGTGTCTTGTATGTCTTTGTTTTCCTGAAAAATTTTCAAAAACGTGTTCTTGCATGCATTGTTTATTTAACCTTAGTTATTCATGATTAGTTTCATTTTGTTGTTGCTCTCTCTCATCATTAAAAATTCAATTTTTTTTTAAAAATTATGTCTTTTCAAGTCAATAATACAGAGAATTGAAGATTCAGAACATACAGCAGAGGAATTACAGAGAAAAAGCTGGGCATTCAAAACGCCCACTGAAGAAGGAAAATTGGCGTTTAAACGTCCAAAAGGGTAGTGTTTAACGCCAGGATAGCATCAAGGAGGTAATTTTGTTTTCAATTCAAATCTTTTTCAATTTTGAAAGTTTTAAAACTAATTTTTCAAAATCTTATCTTTTTCATATCCTCTCTTATCAATCATATCTTTTTCAAAATCAAATCTTTTTAAATTATTTTTCAATATTTTCGAAAATCCTTGCTATAATTAATGATTTGATTAAAAAATTTCAAGTTGTTACTTGCCTATTAAGAAAGGTTCAATATTTGAATTTTAGAATCAGATCTTTTAAATTTCTTGTTAGCCAATATCATTAATTTAAAATTTTTAAAATTATTTTTCAATCATATCTTCTCAATCATATCTTCTCAACCACATCTTTTTCAAAATAATTTTCAATCATATCTTTTTTATTACTAATTTCAAAATATTTTTCAAAATCACCTAACAACTTTCTCACTTTTAATTTTCGAAAAACCATTAACCATTTTTCAAAATTCTTTAACTAATTGTTTTAAATTTTAATTTTATTTTTCTTTTAAAAATTTTCGAAAATTCCCTCTCTCATCTTCTTCTATTTAAGGACTAACAATCCTCCTCAATTAGCAATTTGGACTCTCTCTCCTTCTTCATATGTTTGAATTCTTATCTACCTACATCATCCCTCTATTCTTGTTTTCCTCTAACACCTCAAAGAATCTCTATACTGTGACATAGAGGATTCCTATTCTTTTCTGTTCTCTTCTTTTTCATATGAGTAGGAGCAAGGATAAGAACATTCTTGTTGAAGAAGACATGGCCGAACCCAACAACAATGGTGGAGATGCAAGGAAGATGCTTGGTGACTTTATTGCACCCTCTTCTAACTTTTGTGGAAGGAGCATCTCAATTCCTGCAATTGGAGCAAACAACTTTGAGCTTAAGCCTCAATTAGTTTCTCTAATGCAGCAGAATTGCAAGTATCATGGACTTCCATTGGAAGATCCTCATCAGTTTTTAGTTGAATTTTTGCAAATCTGTGACACTGTTAAGACCAATGGGGTTGACCCTGAGGTCTACAAATTTATGCTCTTCCCTTTTGCTGTAAGAGACAAAGCTAGGACATGGTTGGACTCACAACCTAAAGAAAACCTTAACTCTTGGGAAAAGCTGGTAAATGCCTTCTTGGTAAAGTTCTTTTCACCTCAAAAATTGAGTAAGCTTAGAGTGGTTGTCCAGACCTTCAGATAGAAGGAAGGCGAATCCCTCTATGAAGCTTGGGAAAGATACAAGCAGTTGATCAGAATGTGTCTTTCTGGCATGCTTTCAGAATAGAGCATCATATGCATATTCTATGATGGTCTGTCTGAACTGTCCAAGATTTCATTGAACAACTCTGCTGGTGGATCTCTTCATCTGAAGAAGACGCCTGAAGAAGCCCAGGAACTCATTGAAATGGTTGCAAATAACCAATTCATGTACACTTCTGAAAGAAATCCTGTGAACAATGGGACAACTCAGAAGAAAGGAGTTCTTGAGATTGATACTCTGAATACCATATTGGCTCAGAACAAAATATTGACTCAATAAGTCAATATGATTTCTCAGAGTCTGTCTGAAATGCAAGCTGCTTCAGGCAGTACTAAGGAGGCTTCCTCTGAAGAAGAAGCTTATGATCCTGGGAATCCTGCAATGACAGAGGTGAATTACATGGGAGAACACTATAGAAACACCTATAATCTTTCATGGAGAAATCATCCAAATCTCTCATGGAAGGACCAACAGAAGCCTCAACAAGGCTTCAACAACAATAATGGTGGAAGAAATAGGTTTAGCAATAGCAAGCCTTTTCCATCATCTTCTCAGCAACAGATAGAGAATTCTGAGCAGAATTTCTCTAGCTTAGCAGCCATAGTCTCTGATCTATCTAAAACCACACTAAGTTTCATGACTGAAACAAGGTCCTCCATTAGAAATTTGGAGGCACAGGTGGGTCAGCTGAGTAAGAAAGTTACTGAACTCCCTCCTAGTGCTCTCCCAAGTAATACAGAAGAGAATCCCAAGAGAGAGTGCAAGGCCATAAACACGTCCCACATGGCCGAATGCATAGAGGAGGGAAAGACAGTGATTTTCACTGAGGAAGACCTCAATGGACGTCCCCTGGCCTCCAAGGAGTTCCCTAATGAGGAACCAAAGGAATCTGATGCTCATATAGAGACCATAGAGATTCCAATGAACCTACTTCTGCCATTCATGAGCTCTGATGAGTATTCTTCCTCTGAAGTAGATGAAGATATTGCTGAAGAGCAAGTTGCTAAGTATCTTGGAGCAATCATGAAGCTGAATGCCAAGTTATTTGGTAATGAGACTTGGGAGAATGAACCTCCATTGCTCATCAATGAACTGAATACCTTGGTTAGGCAGAAATTACCTCAGAAGAAACCGGACCCCGGAAAGTTCTCAATACCTTGTACCATAGGCACCATGACCTTTGAGAAGGCTTTGTGTGACCTGGGATCAAGTATAAACCTCATGTCCCTCTCTGTAATAGAGAAACTAGGGATCCTTGAGGTGCAAGCTGCAAGAATCTCACTAGAGATGACAGATAATTCAAGGAAACAGGCTTATGGACTTGTGGAGGATGTCTTGGTGAAGGTTGAAGGCCTTTACATCCCTGCTGATTTCATAATCCTGGAAACTGAGAAGAACATGGATGATTCTATCATCCTTGGCAGACCCTTCCTAGCCACAGAAAAAGCTGTGATTGATGTTGACAGAGGAGAGTTGGTCCTTCAAGTGAATGAGGACTATCTTGTGTTTAAGGCTCAAGGATCTCCCTCTGTAACCATGGAGAGGAAGCATGAAAAGCTTCTCTCAAAGCAGAGTCAAACAAAGCCCCCACATTCAAACTCTAAGTTTGGTGTTGGGAGGCCATCATCATGCTCTGAGTATCTGTGAGGCTCCATGAGAGCCCACTGTCAAGCTATTGACATTAAAGAAGCGCTTATTGGGAGGCAACCCAATTTTATTCAATTATATCTATTTATTTTCCATTGTTATTTTATATTTTTTTTAGGTTGATGATCATGTGAAGTCACAAAAATAACTGAAAAAGTAAAAAATAGAATGAAAAACAGCATTAAAAATAGCACACCTTGGAGGAGGAGCTTACTGGCGTTTAAACGCCAGTAAGGGTAGCAGAATGGGCGTTAAACGCCCAGTCTGGCACCATTCTGGGCGTTTAACGCCAGAAAAGGGCAACAAGCTGGCGTTTAACGCCAGAAAGGGAAGAAAAGCTGGCGTTAAACGCCAAAAATGGGCAGCAACCTGGCGTTTAACGCCAGGATTGGCACTCTAAGGGGTGTTTACACGCCAACATGGTGCGGGGATGAGAAATCCTTGACACATCAGGATCTGTGGATCCCATAGGATCTCCACCTACCTCAACTCTCTCCCTCTCTTCTTCACACCTTTCCATAACACCCTTTTCCAAATACCCCTCACCAATCACCTCCATTTCTCTTCCCCACCACATCTTCACCAATCACCTCCACCCACTCTTCCCCAAAAACCCCACCAACCTCACAATTCAAATTCAAATACTTTCCCTTCCAAACCCAACCCCTAATACACGAAAACCCCCTCTCTCTCACCTTGTAAATACCCCCTTCACCACCTTCATTTTCACACATCATACACACTTCTCTCCAACTTGGACGAACCTACACCAACCCTCCATCTCCTCCATTTTCTTCTTCTTCTACTCACTTCTTTCTTCTTTTGCTCGAGGACGAGTAAACCTTTTAAGTTTGGTGTGGTAAAAGTATCACTTTTTGTTTTTCCATAACTATTTATGGCACCTAAGGCCAGAGAAACCTCTAGAAAGAGGAAAGGGAAGGCAAAAGCTTTCACCTCTGAGTCATGTGAGATGGAGAGATTCATCTCAAAGGTGCATCAAGACCACTTCTATGAAGTTGTGGCAAAGAAAAAGGTGATCCCCGAGGTTCCCTTTAAGCTCAAAAAGAGTGAATGTCCGGAGATCTGACATGAGATTCGAAGAAGAAGTTGGGAAATTCTCACTAACCCCATTCAACAAGTCGGGATCTTAATGGTTCAAGAGTTCTATGCTAATGCATGGATCACCAAAAATCATGATCAAAGTGTGAACCCGGACCCAAAGAATTGGCTTACAATGGTTCGGGGAAAATAGTTAGATTTCAGGCCGGAAAATGTAAGATTGGCATTCAACTTGCCAATGATGCAAGGAGATGCACGCCCCTATACTAGAAAGGGTCAACTTTGATCAAAGGTTGGACCAAGTCCTTATGGACATTTGTGTGGAAGGCGCTCAATGGAAGAGAGATTCAAGAGGAAAGCCAGTTCAACTAAGAAGGCTTGACCTCAAGCCAGTGGCTAGGGGATGGTTGGAGTTCATCCAACACTCAATCATTCCCACTAGCAACCAGTCTGAAGTTACTATAGACTGGGCTATCATGATCCATAGTATAATGAATGGAGAGGAAGTAGAAGTTCATGAGGTTATATCCCTAAAACTCTACAAGGTGGCAGACAAGTCCTCTACTTTGGCAAGGTTAGCATTCCCTCATCTAATTTGTCACCTCTGCAATTCAGCTGGAATTGACATAGAGGAAGACATCCTCATTGATGAGGGCAAGCCCATCACTAAGAAAAGGATGGAGCAAGCAAGAGAGCCCACTCATGGACCTCAACAAGAGCATGAGAAAATTCCTCATCATGAAATCCCTGAGATGCCTCAAGGGATGCACTTCCCTCCACAAAATTATTGGGAGCAAATTAACATCTCCCTAGGAGAATTAAGTTCCAACATGGGACAACTAAGGGTGGAACACCAAGAGCATTCCATCCTCCTTCATGAAATTAGAGAAGACCAAAGAGCCATGAAGGAGGAGCAACAAAGGCAAGGAAGAGACATAGAGGAGCTCAAGCGTTCTATTGGATCTTCAAGAGGAAGAACTAGCCGCCATCACTAAGGTGGACCCGTTCTTTAATCTCCTTACTCTTATTTTTCTGTTTTTCGAAAATTATGCTTTATGCTCTATCTATGTTTGTGTCTTTATTACATGATCATTAGTGTCTAGGTCTTAAAGCTATGAATGTCCTATGAATCCATCACCTTTCTTAAATGAAAAATATTTTTAATTGCAAAAGAAAAAGAAGTACATGAATTTCAAATTTTAAAATAGTTTAATTATTTTGATGTGGTGGCAATACTTTTTATTTTTCTGAATGAATGCTTGAACAGTGCATATTTTTGAATTTATTGTTTATAAATGTTAAAATTGTTGGCTCTTAAAAGAATGATGGAAAAGGAGAAATGTTATTGATAATCTAAAAAATCATAAAATTGATTCTTGAAGCAAGAAAAAGCAATGAAAAGCTTGCGAAAAAAAAATGGCAAAAAAATAAAAGAAAAAGAAAGAAAAAGAAAAAGCAAGCAGAAAAAGCCAATAGTCCTTTAAACCAAAAGACAAGGGTAAAATAAAAAGGATCCAAGGCTTTGAGCATCAGTGGATAGGAGGGCCCAAAGGAATAAAAATCCTGGCCTAAGCGGCTAAACCAAGCTGTCCCTAACCATGTGCTTGTGGCGTGAAGGTGTCAAGTGAAAAGCTTGAGAATGAGCGGTTAAAATCGTGGTCCAAAGCAAAAGAGTGTGCTTAAGAGCTCTGGACACCTCTGATTGGGGACTCTAGCAAAGCTGAGTCACAATCTGAAAAGGTTCACCCAGTTATGTGTCTGTGGCATTTATGTATCCGGTGGTAATACTGGAAAACAAAATACTTAGGGTCACGGCCAAGACTCATAAAGTAACTGTGTTCAAGAATCAACATACTGAACTAGGAGAATCAATAACACTATCTGAATTCTGAGTTCCTATAGAAGCCAATCATTCTGAACTTCAAATGATAAAGTGAGATGCCAAAACTATTTAGAAGCAAAAAGCTAAGAGCCCCGCTCATCTAATTAAGATTGATCTTCATAGATGTTTTTAGAATTTATTGTATATTATCTTCTTTTTATCCTACTTTGTTTTTAGTTGCTTGAGGAGAAGCAACA
Organism: Arachis hypogaea; assembly: GCF_003086295.3. Taxonomy (NCBI): domain Eukaryota; kingdom Viridiplantae; phylum Streptophyta; class Magnoliopsida; order Fabales; family Fabaceae; genus Arachis; species Arachis hypogaea. The sequence goes on along the minus strand of NC_092053.1, from coordinate 11,799,812 downwards.
ATTTAAGTTTGGTGTTGTGATAAGCGGATAATTTATACGCTTTTTGACATTGTTTTTAGGTAGTTTTCAGTATGTTTTAGTTACTTTTTATTATATTTTTATTAGTTTTTAAATAAAAATTACATTTTTGGACTTTACTATGAGTTTGTGTATTTTTCTGTGATTTCAGGTATTTTCTGGCTGAAATTGAGGGACCTGAGCAAAAATCTGATTCAGAGGCTGAAAAAGGACTGCAGATGCTGTTAGATTCTGACCTCCTTGCACTCAAAATGGATTTTATGGAGATAAAGAAGCCCAATTGGCGCGCTCTCAATTGCGTTGGAAAGTAGACATCCTGAGCTTTCCAGCAATATATAATAGTCCATACTTTGTCCGAGTTTTGATAACACAAATTGGCGTTTAAACACCAACTTTCTACCCTATTCTGGCGTTAAACGCCAGAACTAGCATAAAAGCTGGAGTTAAACGCCCAAACTGGCACCAGAGCTGGCGTTTAACTCCAAGAAAAGTCTCTACATGTGAAAGCTTCAATGCTCAGCCCAAGCACACACCAAGTGGGTCCGGAAGTGGATTTCTGCATTAATTACTTATTTCTGTAAACTCTAGGCTACTAGTTCATTATAAATAGGACCTTTTACTATTGTATTTTCATCTCTGGAACATATTATGTAACTTTTACGTTCTGAGACCTCCATGGGAGGCTGGCCACTCGGCCATGTCTACCCTATTTTCACTTATGTATTTTCAACGGTGGAATTTCTACACCCCATAGATTAAGGTGTGGAGCTCTGCTGTTCCGCATGAATTAATGCAAAGTACTACTATTTTCTATTCAATTTAAACTTATTCTTATTCCAAGATATTCACTCGCACTTTAACATGATGAATGTGATGATCCGTGACACTCATAATCATTCTCACCTATGAACGCGTGCCTGACAACCACCTCCGTTCTATCTGCAATAGCTTGAGTGCATATCTCTTGGGTTTATAATCTAAGATTAGAACCTTCGTGGTATAGGCTAGAATTATTGGCGGCCATTCTTGAGATCCGAAAAGTCTAAACCTTGTCTGTGGTATTCCGAGTAGGATCTGGGATGGGATGATTGTGACGAGCTTCAAACTCGCGAGTGTTGGGCGTAGTGACAGACGCAAAAGGATCAATGGATCCTATTCCAGCATGAGTGAGAACCGACAGATGATTAGCCGTGCGGTGACAGCGCATTTGGACCATTTTCACTGAGAGAACGGACGGTAGCCATTGACAACGGTGATCCCCAACATACAGCTTGCCATGGAATGGAGTATGAATGATTGGATGAAGGCAATAGGAAAGCAGAGGTTCAGAAGGAACAAAGCATCTTCATACGCTTATCTAAAATCCCACCAATGAATTACATAAGTGCTTCTATCTTATTTTCTGTTTTAATTATATTTCAATTATCAAAATCCCATAACCATTTGAATCTTCCTGACTGAGATTTACAAGGATAATCATAGCTTGCTTCAAGCCGACAATCTCTGTGGGATCGACCTTTACTCACGTAAGGTATTACTTGGACGACCCAGTGCACTTGCTGGTCAGCTGCACGGAGTTGTGTAAAAAGTGTGCGATCACGATTCCGTGTACTAGTTTCTCCAATTAGGTTTCCTGATAGGAAAAAAATAACGCTGTTGTTTTTTCACGGTCCAACTGGATGTTCATTTCTGTATGAATTTGGATGTTCACTTTTCTCATATAACTAGATGTTCACAATCACAGTACACAAGATTGTTAGGTTTCAGATTCATCCCCAAGTTCACTGTTGCATCTGTTAAAAAAGAATAACATTAACTTGGCCCAAGGTCAAATTTCAAGAGGGCAATGCTTAACCAATTCAAGTCATTCATCCTTGGAAAACAAAAAATATATATCCTTGAATAAAGACATAAACAAATGTTCGTAGTAGTGAACTGGATGTTCATTTCTGTATGATTTTGGATGTTCACTTTTCACATATAACTGGATGTTCATAATCACAGTACAAGACATTGTTAGGTTGCAGATTCATCCCCAAGTTCACTGTTGCATCTATTCAAAAAGAATCACATTAACTTGGCACAAGGTCAAATTTCATGAGGGCAATGCTTGACGAATTTAAGTCATTCATCCTTGGAGAACAAAAAATACGTATCCTTGAATAAAGACATAATTAAAAATTGGTTGTTTCTAACTCAGATCAGAATCAGGGTTGCGCATCATACAAGGGTGTATTGACATAACAAAATCAACCCAAAAAAAAAACCGATCAAACATCAACCGATTCAATGAAGTCTTCAACCTAATAACATCAAACTGCCATTCACGTTCATCAAAATAATCCTCAAATTTTCCCTATAGTAAGCACATTTAATTAGGAGGAAAACTATATTCAAGCAACAGCAATGCGAATAGATATTAAACTAGCCACCAATTTCAGTTAAAATCGGTTCTTAGTAACTCGGATCAGAACCCAGTTTTCCCATCATACATGCATTTGTTTACCAAACAAAAAAGAAACAACATATGAAAAAAAAAACTAACAGACATCAACCGATTCAATCCTCCATTTGCCCATACAGTACGCATCTTTAATTAAAAGAAAAACTATAATCAAGAAAGCACTCATTCGACTGTGAAAACTAACCATCCAAATACTTACTCAAGTAAGCCACCAATTAAACCGGCAAAAATATCTAAACCATCCAATAAGTGTATAACACCCATAAACAGAAAGGATTCCATCAGCATTAGTTTAATTGGTCCAATATACCGGGTCAATCAGTTACAAACAAAGCAATCATCAAGTTAAAATATTCTCACATGATACAACAACATGGCAGCCCTATAAATCAATGTTTACAGCCAGAAACAGTGACACGAAAGATATTAAATTAGCCACCAATTTCAGTTAAAATCAGTATTTGGTATCTCATATCAGAAGCCAGTTTTCGTATCATACATGCATTTGTTTACTTAATAAAAATAAACCATGTAAGAAAAAAAAAACAAACAACAACCGATTCAATCCTCCACTTGACCATATAATAAGCATCTTTAAATAAAAGAAAAACTATAATCAAGCAAGGATATATGCGACTATGAAAACCAACCATCCAATACCCTACTAAAGTAACCATCCAATGATGGTCAACAATAAGAAGCTAGTGGCCAGCTGGTTTACGTTACATCGCATCCAAAGGTCCACACGGGGCGGGAAAAAAATGCTATTTAAACTAGATTAACAAACTTATTTCACCCTTCCCGCGCAAAAGTTATATCAATTGGAACGATCTCAAACAACAACTAATTTCTCATGCTCCAACATACTAAAATTCCATCTATTGCATTTTCACCATGTAAAATCAAGCAAATAAGCAACATATACTCTCTATGGAACAATAAGCAAGTTGAATGATGTATCATGAAAGGAAGAAACTAACCCACTTAACGTGGATGCTCGATGTTGGTCCCGGTGAATGGTTCACGTCATGCATCGAAACTGTTAAATCAATTGCAACAATCTCAAACAACATCTAATTTCTCATGCTCCAAAATAATAAAAATCCATTTATTGCATTTTCACCATGTAGAATAAAAAAACTAAACATCATAAACACTCTATAAAACAGGAAGCAACTGCAATGAGGAACCATGAAAAGAAGAAACTAACGCACTCACGGTGGATGGTCGACGAGGTTCTGGAACACGTCAGTCGGCAAATCAAGGATCGGATCTGCAGCCGCGAACCGTGCGCTGGCGATGCTGTGCTTCCAGCAACGGCGAACAAGCGCGGCGCCTGGGCGCAGCTACTCGGGTCGGAAGTGATGACTGTCCATGCGATCCCGATGCTGCCAGCGACGGGGTTTGCTCGCGAACAAGGGATCTCCAAAGCAGATGTTCGCGGAGTTGCTGCAAGTTGCAATTTAGACGGCTACACGGCGGGGTGGGGGTTGGTGAGCAATGAGGAGGAGGCGGTGTTTTGGTGGTAGGGTAACACGGTCAAAATGGGTGAATTGGGGGTAATTTCATTTAGGGATTGTAATTAGATTAATTGAGGGTTTATTATTATTTTCAAATAAAATTGGACTAGATAAAAAGCCCATTGTACATATTGTATACAAATATTATTGTCTTCCTAGTGGGACTCTAAATTAAATTTCTATGGGATAATGGGATATGGGACTTCTTATTGAGAATTAGCTGATTAGTCCTTCTTAAAAAGCTTTACGTTGGGCTCTATATATTCTATTTTTATTTCTCATTTCTTTTCATATTTTTAAATTCAATCAATGCAAAAAGGTTTTTCCTGTTGGGATTAGAAGAAATTTCTATCACATTATGCCCATTGCAAACCAGTGCAAGAACACAGCACAGTAAAAAACATGATCAAGTAATGTGAACTATAGGCTAAAATAAGTTAGCATAACGGAAGAGCATTTAAGTCTGAAATATTGTATTCCCTGCCTGGGTCATCGATCAAAACTTGATCCTCACAAAAAGAAACTATGCTAATTAATCCTCATTATCACTTTCTTCATAATCACTGTTAATTTTGTCCATTATTTCATTAGTAACACTCTGCAACTCCATCAAACACTTCTTATACTGATACGTTTCCCCTTGCTCCACCCCATCATTATTAACCATATCTCTGGTCTCTCTAATAGCAGCCATAATCCTCTGTTTATCCATTGCAGAAACCTTAGAGAAGAAGTTCCCATCCTTGATAGCTTTCTTCACTTTATACACACATTCATCCAAAGCATTCTTTGCTTTAACTCTCTCTTTGTACTTCTCATCTTCATCCTTCAACATTTCAGCTTCTTCAATCATTTTCGCAACTTCCTTGGCCGAAAACCTTCCCGTGCCATTATTTATTGTAATCTCTTGTTTCTTTCCGGTGAGTTTTTCCTTCGCAGACACACTCAGGATCCCATCTTCATTTACATCGAAACATATATAGATTGGAAAGCCACGTGGGGCCGGAGGAACATCGAAAGAGAACAATCCAAGCATGTTGTTCTCACTTGCTCTTAACCTCTCTCCTTCATACACATCAACGCAAACTGTAGGTTGGTCATCAGAATCTGTGAAGTATGTTCCTTTTTTCTTTGCAGGAATTGGAGTATTTCTTGGAATCAAAACACTCATGAGATCCCCTTTTATCGATGTTCCCAGCGAAAGCGGAGTAACGTCCATTAAGACCAAGTTCTTCAAAGTCTTACTATCATTGCCTCCCTGACCGTTATTTATCATATAAGCCTGAACGGCGGCGCCATAAGCGACGGCTTCGTCGGGGTTGATACTCTTGCAGAGTTCCTTTCCAGGAAAGAAACTCTGCAGAAGCTTCTGAACTTTGGGGATTCTTGATGAGCCGCCGACAAGAACTAAGTCATGTACATGATTCTTGTCGACTCTGGCATCATCAAGACACCTCTTAACTGTGTCCATACACTTTTCAAATAGATCATCGTTGAGTTTCTCAAACCTGGCACGAGTCATGGTTGAATGGAAGTCAATGCCTTGAAACAAAGCATCTATGTCAATGGTGGCTTCATTGTTATATGAGAGTATTCTCTTGGCTTTCTCACACTCATTTCTCAACCTCCTTAAAGCTTTTGAGTTCCCATTCATGTCTTCTTTGTACTTCCTTTTGAACTCTTTAGCAAGATAACGCACCATTCTATTGTCAAAATCTTCTCCTCCTAAATGAGTGTCTCCGGCGGTGGCCTTAACCTGGTAAGTGTCACCCTTAATTGTAAGGAGTGACACGTCAAGGGTGCCACCACCGAGATCAAAAACAAATACATTGCGCTTTCCGACGCAATTAGGCCTCTTCTGAAGGCCATAAGCAAGAGCCGCAGCTGTAGGTTCATTGATGATCCTCATAACATTTAGGCCGGCAATGGTTCCGGCATCTTTTGTGGCTTTCCGCTGAGAGTGGCTGAAATAAGCAGGGACAGTAACAACAGCATCAGTCACAGGAGATTCCAAAAATGCCCCTGCAATGTCCTTCATTTTTGTGAGGATCATAGATGAAATCTCTTCAGGAGTAAGTTCGTTTTCTTGGCCTTTATAGTTAACAACAATCTTTGGCTTGTCTTCAGCATCGGCTACAACCTTAAACGGCCAAAGCTTCAAATCATTCTCAATAACAGGATCGCTATATTTCCTACCAATCAACCTCTTAGCATCTGTGAAAAGTAGCATTGTAAAGATTTCGTGCTATAAGAACAATTGGTGAAAAAGAAGATGAGATAAAGATAGTACCAAAGACAGTGTTAGTTGGGTTGGTTGAAGCCTGATTTTTGGCAGCATCACCGACCAATCTCTGTGAATTAGTGAAAGCAACAAAAGAAGGGGTTGTTCTGTTTCCTTGATCGTTGTGAATGATCTCGGCGCGAGAATTTCGCTCCTCCCAGATAGCAACACATGAATACGTGGTGCCAAGATCGATTCCTATGGCGTGTTTTTTTGCCATTGTGTTTTACGTGAATTTAGAGATTGGAATTTGAAGAAATAGGAATAGTACTATGGAATACGAACCAAAATTTTCCTATAATACCACATTGAACGGATGAAGATACCTCGGTGCCATAAAATGGATTAATTGTCAATCAACATCAAAAGTCACGATTTAATATTGATCCTCTATATCTATTTGAAAAGATTCAAAAGTAATTTTTTAAAATTTTTTATTTATAAAAAATAATAGTATTAATATTTGATATAATTTTTAAAATTAAATTACTTCTTTATAAGAAACTATTTAAGAACTTATAAAAAAAAATAAAAAAAATGACTTTTTTCGTAATATTATTATTTTTTATTATATTTTTATAAAATAAATATTTTTAGAATTAAAAATTAAAAAAAATAATTTATTTATAAATTATTTTTAATATAATTATTTATTATTTAAACTATTTTTTAAATATTTAATGGTATTGGGAAATCAGTTTCCTGTGCATGCATGCTCGCATTTACCCCGCTTGGAGGTTGGAAGGAGAAATCTTTTATGGAAAAGTCTCCGCCAGCAATTTTATTGAATTTTGACCAATATATAATCAGTAGAAAAGTAAGTCATTAAATAAAATTTTACACAATTAAATTATCATTAATGATTATTTAATAGCTACCAATTACAAAAATTACTGGTCTTTAACCTTACTCATCTTTTATACCTTCTAAGCGAGTTAGTATTGGAGAATGTAATTTTTGATTACACTCAAATCGGCATTTCATCCTCGTCGTGGTACAAAGCAATGGGAGTTATCATAAAGTTCAACAATTAGTAATTTATGATTTATCTCTGAGATAAAATGTGAAAAAAAATGAATAGTTAGCTGCAAATAGAATTGAAAGTGAGTCAAATTAAATTGAATTAGACCAAATTTAAATTTGATTTACAAAAATTAAATTTAGTTTACGACTCGATTCATTAACAATCGAATTTATATTGTAAGTTTAAGTTCGACTTAAGAAAAGCTTACGAGTTTGTTCGAGCTCATAAACTAGCTCAAATAATAGAAACATATTCTATAATTCTATATCAATAAATTATAAGGGTTAACTACCAAAAACATCTCCGAATTATTCAAATGCTGACAAAAATGCACCTGAATTTTACTATCGACCAAAATGCCTTCAAATAATTTAAAAACACAACAAAAATACCCAACAGTAAATATATATTTTCAAAAAATGTCTTAGACATTGAATTTTGATGCAATTTTTTGCAAGCATGATTATAAAATTGAGATATTATTATCTTTAAAATTTGGTGATTTTTCGTTAAGTATATATCTTATAATTTTTTTGTTAACAACCAATAATACTTTTCAAAAATTACAAAAAAAATATATACTTAACAAAAAATCACCAAATTTTAAGAACAATAATATCTCATTTGTTTAATCATGTTTGCAAAAAATTGTACCAAAATTCAATCTCTAATGTATTTTTTGAGAAATACATATTTAATGTTAATTTTTTTGCAAGATTATCTAACATTAAATATGTATTTCTCAAAAAATACATTAGAGATTGAATTTTGATACGATTTTCAGCAAGCATGATTAGAAAAATGAGATATTATTATCCTTAAAATTTGGTAATTTTTTGTTAAGTATATAATTTTTTTGTAATTTTTTTGTTAACAACCAATAATACTTTTAAAAAATCACAAAAAAATACATACTCAGCAAAAAAATTACCGAATTTTAAGAATAATAATATCTCATTTTTCTAATCATGCTTACAAAAAATTGCGTCAAAATTCAATCTCTAAGATACTTTTTGAAAATACATACTTACTGTTGGGTATTTTTGATGCATTTTTAAATTATTTAAAGGTATTTTTGTCGATAGTAAAATTCGGATGCATTTTTGTCGGCGTTTGAATAAATCGGGAGCGTTTTTAGTAGTTAACCCAAATTATAATTTATATATATTAAAAATATTAAAAAGGATAAATTTTATATATTACCTATTTATCAATTACAAATTTTTATTTATATCCTACATCAAAATTATATATAAAAAATTATTACAAAATTTTAAATAATTAAGAACATTAATATATATATAAAATAAATTATTAATACGAATATCTTATATGTATTTAATCTATATTTTTAATATTATACATATAATCGAGCTAATTTATGAGCCAATAAATTGAGTTTATCCAAACTCAAACTCGACTCATTTAATTTATGATCTTAATTACATGTTTAAGCTCAATTCACCAACTCACAAATTCAACTTATCAAGCTATTAACGAGTCAAGTTTAAATTGGCTCATGAACTAACTTGACTCACTTCTAGTCTAACATGCAAACAATTAGCTTATTCGAAAAGAAAAAGATTAATTGATAAGTGATGACTCAAGGTAAACGTTTGCAATTTTGCATTATGCAATGCTCCGAAATTCCAATTGGTTGTTGGGCCTCGGCCCTCTTGTAACAACAGAAGATTGTACCAATAAGACGAAATCATGACCAAAATAGAAGAAGAGATGGATAAAATGAAGGATAAAAAAACTCACTTGCGTTGGTCTCGGTTCATTGGTCAGCAAACTACAAACTTTTAAATAAAATTTAGAGAAAAGGACAAATTAATCCCTGACATTTTAACCCGAGGACATTTTCGTCTCTGAGCATTGGAAAATACATTTAAATCCCTGACGTTCCTAAAAATGAGACCGATCAGTCCCTTCGTCCATGAGCCACCGTCAGACCGGACGAAAAATGCTGACCTGGCTCCCCTTATGCTTACCTGGCTCAACGGCGTTCCCACGTGACACGTTAGTGGGATGGAGGTTTTGAAAACGGGACACATAAGTCCCTCTCACTCAAAACGACGTCGTTCTGAGTGTTGCCCCTTATATACAGTCTCGTCCCTTTCCTTGTGTAGAATCCCTATTACACCCACAGAGCTTTTACAGAATTACATAAAACCCTAAGGAAGACCAAAGATCAAACGCAGGAATACTCTGTTTCTCCCTCCAAAAAAACCACCATCCAGACTGGGAAGGTTCCGGTATGTATTCGGTGTGAATCTAGTCTGATTTGCCGTCTTCGTCACTGAAGGTAAGAATCAGTTGCATTGCTTATTGAGTCGATTGTGTAGTTCAATAGTAATGAAAGTATGAATTGTTGTACGTGCATGGTGATAGCAATGGTAAAAATTGTATGTGCGTTGTAACAGTGAATTTGATTCAATGTTAGGGCAAAGGAAAGTTCTTGGTTAATTTCTGTTTCTATTTTTTGTAGGAGATTGATGTATGAGTGTAGAGTTAGTTGATCGTTGATTTCTGTTTTTATTTTTTTCTCCAGATGGTAGATGTGTTTGTGGTGCCAGTTTTCCACCATGGAGGTAGTTTTGTTAGAAATAGTAATGGTTCCCTTGTTTATCAGAATGGAAAGGTAGAAAAATTTCCCGAAATGGACCTGGATTTTGTGAATTTTGAGAACTTGATCACACTTTTTAAAGGCTTGGGGTACCAGTCGTACAGGGCAGTTTATTGGTATGATCCAATGAGTGATGATGTTGAGTCAGGGCTACACAGTTTGACAGGGGATGCAGGGATCAATGCCATGCGAGAGAACAAAATGAAGAATACAAAGACGAATGATTTTACCTATACTTTGACCACCATGTTGATGAGCATGAAATTGTGGAGGATGGTGAAAACAAAGGCAAGAGTCCTGTGTTAGAAGAGATTCAGAGTTCATATTCAGATGATGGGTATGAGAGTACGGAGGATGAGCCATATAAACCTCCACCACCCGGATATGAAAGTGACAGTGATGATGGTGATAATAGTGCTGAGGACAGAGCACGCAAGAGGAAGAGAGTTAGTAAGGGAAAGGAAAAAAATTGTGTCTCCAAGAAAGTCATTTGCAAAGAAGCCATGTGCTAAGAAACCAACTGCAAAGAAGACAGGTGTGAATAGGAATAGGAGAAGTTAGTTAAAGAAGGGACAAAATAGTGGAATGGGGACATCTGAGATGAATAGAAGGCAGCAGGCCAGGAGTGAGCCCAATATACAGCAGCAGGACAATTCTGGACCCAATGATCAACAGCCCAACAGAGATCCAACTGTGAGGTTCTATGTCAGTGCAGTCTAAGGTGATGATGATGATGACCCCATATATGATTACCATTCTGAGAATTTACACACTCCTAACTCCACTGATGATGAGTCCAGCAAGCACACATTTTCTGAATTTGATGATGATTATACTTTTGGAGAGGGCAGGTTTGAGTTAGGGACAAGATTTGCAACCATAGAGAGATTTAAAGAAGTTGTGAAAGGCTCTTTCATTGCTGAGGGTAGAGAGCTTAGGTGGATTAAAAATGATAGGAAGAGAGTAAGGGTGGGATGCATGGATGATGACTGCCCTTGGTTAGTTCATTTGTCATACAATAAATCACTGCAATGCTACCAGGTGAAGACTTATAAAAACGATCACACATGTGCAAGGGACCTAGGAAGTAACGCTGTTGATCAACATTGGATTAGTCAGAAGGTGGAGAAGAGAATGAGTTCACAGCCTCACATGAGAACAAATAAAGCTGTTGACTTTCTGAGAGAGGAGTTCTCACTCACTGCACATCTAAAAATGGTCTATAGAGCAGTTAAGGAGGCAAGGGAGAAGATAATGAGCAATGAGAGGGAGCAGTACAATAATGTGAGGGGTTACTTGTTTGAAATTCTAAGAAGCAACCCTGGCTCCAGGGCAGAGGTGTGTGTAACTCCAATTTCTCAAGCCCCTCCTGTGTTTGATAAGCTATATATAGGGTTAGAGGCATGCAAGCAGGGGTTCAAGAGTGGATGTAGGCCTCTAATCCACCTTGATGGTTGCTACCTGAAAACATATTATGGTGGACAACTCCTAACTGCAGTGGCACAATATGCGAATAATCAATTTTATGTTGTTGCTTATGGAGTTGCAAGGTATAAAACCAAAGAGTCTTGGAAATGGTTTCTTACCCTACTTCAGGAGGATCTGGGGGATGTGCAGACTCATGGTTGGAATTTCATGTCCGACCAACAGAAGGTAACACTCACAACTCTTTATAAACTTGATAATGGTTCAATTATTTCAATATGATGTCTATTGCAGTTAGATATTTATTCACTGATATGCCTAGTTTAATAATGCAGTCGTTCAGAATTTACTAGTTATGTTTAATTGTGAAACCTTTGTGTACTGTGTTAGGGATTGCTGCCTGCTTTGAAAGAAGTGATGCCAAATGCACATCACCGAAACTATGTGATGCACATTTGGAAAAACTTCATAAATCGATTTAAGGATTTGTACATTCGGGAGGTGGTTTGGGATTGTGCTAGGTGCACCACCATACCCGAGTTCAAAGAACAGATGGAGAAGCTCAAAGGCATTAATCAGGGGGCATGGGAATATCTTTCCAAGTTTGAGCCAGCAACTTGGGTGAAGGCGTATTTCTCCCACGGGCCAAAAGTGGACAACCTCACAAATAACATGTGTGAGGTGTTCAACTCGAAGATAGTCAACTATAGAAGAAAGCCTATCCTCACAATGGTTAAGCATAAAGAGCTACTTAGTGATTATACTGGAAAGCTTGCACCAGTTCAGCAGAAGAGGATGGAGCGTCTAATAAGGCCTAGCAATAAATGGCGTGCAGACTGGACAGGTGATGATGCACGTAAGCGTTTTGAAGTTACTCGTAAAGCCACAAAGGTGGACGTTAATCTCATCAGGCAGACCTGCTCCTGCAACAAATGGCAGCTGACTGGTTAGTTCTAATTTATTCTAACGCATTATTTCAATACATGTCGAATATATGGTTAAAGTTGTTGGCTGATTGATGCTTTAATATATGGCTTTCAATGTTTTAATTTGTTGGATGAATGATGTTTTAATCTATTGTTTTCAATATGTTAACTTCCTGGCTGAATTTAGTTTAATATATGGTTTTCAATATGTTAACTTGCTGCCTGAATGATGTTTTCTGAATGGTTCAGTCAATTCTGGTTCATGATGTTGTCTTTTGTGTTAGGCATGCCATGTATCCATGCCATAGCAGCCATAAGGAAGAGGCATGATCATCCAAAGGATTATGTGCATCCATGGTTATGCATGGAGTCAATCCACAAGACATATGCTCATTGTATTCAGACAGTGCCAAGTGAGGAGTTCTGGACAAGGACTGAGTATTCAAGGCCGGATCCTCCTATCATAAAGAGACCAATTGGCAGGCCAAAAGTGCATAATAGACAGAAGAATCCAGCTGAGCCAATGATGCAACAAGGAGGTAAGTTGAAGAGGTCATTCAAAGTCACTTGTAGTAAGTGTGGTTCAACAGGACATAACTACAAGACATGCAAGGGCGCTCCATCTGATCCCAATTGGAAACCTAAGACAAAGAAGCCCAAGAAAGGTTCCACATCTTAGTCATTGGCAGTCATCCCACTGTCACAGTTAGCTCCAAATGATAGTGTAAGTAATTTGCTTTAAGAGTAATCTGTTTGATTTCTTAACTATGCTAGGAGTTTATGTGCTTACTTGAATGTTTATTTACTAATCTGTTCTCTATGTTTAGGAGTAATCTGGTTGATTTCTTGTCTATTTTGGTCAGGATGCTCCACCTAGTCAGGACGCTCCACCTAGTCAGGATGCTCCATCTGTTCAGGATCATAACATACCTACTCAACAATCCACACCTGATGTAAGTTACAATCTGTTCAATGTGCATGATTGATTATTGGGTGACTACTTTGTATAATCTGTATGACTAATTACAATGCTTGTCAACCCAACTCTCAACACAGGTTTCAAGTGGTGTCATCCCAGGTTCTTCCAACCCTGTGGCAGCAACACCAGCAGCACCCCAAGTCAGGCCAGCACCAGTGACCAGAAGGATACCGTTTCAGCCTCCACTCCAAGTTCCATCTACAGCGGCCCACAAAACTCAAGCAAATCCAGCGAAGATGAGGCCCAAGCAGAAGATATTCAGCCCACCAGCTCCACTATGCCCCACTCCACAAACCCCTCAAAGTCAGCCAAACTCCACTGGCCCACAACCACCTCAAGTCCTACCAGGAACAAGTGGATCAGCTACCCAGGAGACATTAGCGGCAGCAAGCCCGGCCACAACCAGATTGTTCAAATTCATCCCTAATCCACCTACCATTGTGCCTAAGAAGTGAAGATCTGTGTAGCTTTTAGTTATGTTAATTTTGCAGTTTGACTTAGACCTATTTCTGTACAGTTTGGCTTATGCCTTATATTTTGTGTTTGAGGCTTACTTTTGACATGTTAAACTTCATCAAATTGTTCAGTTTAGGAGACTTTTTCATTTTGGGAAGATTTAGTAAACAATGGCTATGAAAAACTTGTTTAGCAATATAACATCCTCTTTCTAAATTATGTATGCAACTACTGCCTCTAATTCCTCAATGTTTCCAAGTTTATTTAGATATTCAAAATATAAGTTTAACATACTGATATTATAACTCGAGTTTCATTTAGATTACAGGACCCATGACTTGCCAAAACGGCATGTTTCAATACACAACATAAACCTACAACATACCATTCTCTATCATGATTGTTATAGTTCATCTCTCAAGCAATAGCTACATAAAAGGCAACAACAACAGCAAATATAATTACAGAAAAATACAAGGCTACTGGATTTTTCTTCTTCTCCAAAGCAATAATTTTCTCCTCCAAAACAGCCATTCTATGATCCAATTCATCTTCCTTTTCCTCTTCCTCTTCTACAACTTCAACATGTTTCTCAACCAAATGTCTGCTGTCACAGATGCAACAATTGCTTCCTATTCTGGCAAGATGCTCATCGACCCAAACAAAAAATTTGCAATGAGGTTCCTTTCCCTGTCAAAATCACCAACATCATCTACTGCCCGCATCCATCTCAGATCAAACCAAAGCCAGAATTTTTAAACTTACCTTATAGAATGGACAACCCAAGAAGATTATGTTAGGGTTGCTTCTGGTCCTCGACATATACATTATTGCATAAACTCCACAAAAACACCTAGGGGTGACGGCGTCGTTTGGATGGTCAGCATGAATACCACCTGGAATTGAGCTTGAAACAGAATTTTCTTCTCTTACTCCACTAACGCTTCTTCTTGAGGTTGATGATGCCCCCTTCGTAGCCATTACTGAACTCTGAACAAGTCTTCTCCTCACCACCACCCACCACCATGAAGGAATGACCTAAACGAATTTTAGTATTAAGGTAGCACTCAGAACGACGTCGTTTTGAGTGAGAGGGACTTATGTGTCCCATTTTCAAAACCTCCATCCCACTAACGTGCCACGTGGGAACGCTGTTGAGCCAGGTAAGCATAGGGGGAGCCAGGTCAGCATTTTCCGTCCGGTCTGACAGTGGCTCATGGACGAAGGGACTGATCGGTCTCATTTTTAGGAACGTCAGAGATTTAAATGTATTTTCCAATGCTCAGGGACGAAAATGTCTTCAAGTTAAAAGATCAGGAACTAATTTGTCCTTTTCTCTAAAATTTAAATTTAAAGTGAATTAATAGTCCTTAGTTTCCAAAAATAAAAAATAAAATTCAAATCTAGAGTGGATTAGTAATTCTTAGTTTGCAGAAATAAGAAATACTGGAGACAACAAATAATTTTTTTTTCGACGAAATGTAATTTATATGGCATTTGTCCTTTTTCTGGATTTGAACCTCTCCTAATAGGACAAAAAACATATTTTTTGTTTTTAATATTTTTAAAAATATTACTAATACTTAATTTCATTTTGTATTTAAAATAAATTTTAATTTAATTTTATTATTATTAATAATCTTTTTGAAAATAAATAATTAGTCAAATTATTTTTTTAATTTGACAATTAGGTTCGGTAATGGGTTAATAACGGTAGTAAAAATAAGTTGGTGTTAGATTTGGATTTAAAATAAAGAGGAATACAATTATAAAATATAATTTGATTAATTATTGATGTTTAAAAAATTAATAACAAAAGTAAAATATATTAAATATTGATAAACTTGTTAATGTTGTAAGTGTGAGAAGTGTATGAAGTTAGTCCCACATCAAAGAAAGCAAGGAAGAGTGAGGAGTTTATAAGATGAGAGACTCGTTAACTTATTATCTTAAAGTTTTGAGTTGGATGTGGTGTCTTTTCATGTTATGTTATCTCACTTAAATTTCAAACAAGAATGTTGAAGAGTTATTGTGGATGAAGATGTTTCTTGTAGCACTTGGTTTCAAGCAAGACCATTAGATTTTTTTTTCTCCTTTGTGAGACCCAAGTCCAACTTTTTGAGGGTGTCTCTTTGCACCAATTGTGCCACAACCCTAATTAGATTTTTGGGATCATTAAGAGGTAGAGAGTGTAGCCACCAAAGAGAGAAAGAAGAGGAAAAAACAGAATTTTCGTTTTTATCCAAATCAGTAAATTTCAAATGACAATTTCTTATTCGTTCACCGTTGGATTGGCTTGCAATTTGAAGTGTCAGAGAAGGTATAGTCAGGTAAAGATGTTTCTTATGATCATTTAAGAGTCTTTGAATGTAAAGCTTTTGTTCATATTCCCAAAGATGAGAGATCTAAGCTTGATATAAAGACTAGGCAGTGTATTTTTATTGGCTATGGCATGGATGAGTTTGGTTACAGGTTTTATGATCCTGTTAGCAAGAAGGTGATTCGAAGTAGAGATGTTGTCTTTGTTGAAGACCAAACATTAAAGGATGTTGATAATGCGGAGAAGCCAATGGTTCAGGCTAGTGATGATTTTTCTGACTTGGATATTACTCCCTCTATACCTATGGTAGAAGATGGTAGAGTTGAATTTTAAAATAATGAGCATGATACAAGTGCAGATGAAGATAGAACAGTTGATCCGATACTTGATGAAGTTGGTGATGATGATCCAGATGAACAACCAGCTTTGGAAATTCCTGCAAATGCATTCAGAAGATCTACAAGAGAGAGGAAGCCTTCATTAAGGCATTCTTCACATGAGTTTGTTTTGTTGACTGATGGGGGAGAACCTGAATGTTTTGGAGAGGCTGTTGAAGATGAAAGCAAAGCTCAATGACTTGAAGTTATGGAAGAAGAAATGAAGTCCTTACTTGAGAATGATACCTATGAGTTGGTGAAGCTACCGAAGGGTATGCGAGTTTTGAAGAACAAATGGGTATTCAGAATCAAGAATGAAGAACACAATTCTAACCCTCGGTATAAGGCTAGATTGGTTGTTAGAGGCTTTAGTCAGAGAAACGGTGTTGATAATGAAGAGATCTTTTCTCCTGTTGTGAGGATGTCATCCATTTGTGCTATGCTTGGATTAGTAGCGTCTCTTGATCTGGAGATTGAGCAAATGGATGTGAAGACATCTTTTCTTCATGGTGATTTAGATAAAGAGATCTACATAGAGCAACTGGAGGGCTTTATTGTTAAAGAAAAGGAAGATTTTGTGTGCAAGTTTAAGAAGAGTCTTTATGGGTTGAAGCAGGCTCCAAGACAGTGGTACAAGAAGTTTGAATCTGTTATGGGGGAGCATGGTTACTGTAAGACAACTTCAGATCATTGTGTATTTGTGCAAAAATTTTCTGATTGTGATTTTATCATTCTTTTACTTTATGTGGATGATATTTTGATTGTGGGCAAGAATATATACTTTGAGGATTAATGAGTTGAAGAAACAGTTGAGCAAGTTCTTTGCTATGAAGGACTTGGGTCCTGCCAAACAAATTTTGGACATGACTATTACTCGTTATAGAGATTTCAAGAGGCTTTATTATCACAAGAGAAGTACATAAAGAATGTGCTTCAAAGGTTTGACATGAATGATGCCAAATGTGTTGCTAGTTCTTTTGCTCCTCATTTTAAGTTGAGTACCAAGCAGTGTCCAACCACTGATGAGGAGAAACAAACAATGGATGAAATTCCTTATGCCTCAGCTGTTGGAAGATTGATGTTATGCTATGGTGTGTACTAGACCAGACATTACTCATGCGGTTTATACTGTTAGTCATTTTTTCTCTAATCCAGGTAAAAAACATTGGAATGCTGTTAAATGGATTATGAGATATCTCAAAGGTACAACTAACTTGAGTTTGAGTTTTGGTGGTGAGAAATCTTTGCTAGTTGGATTTACTAATTCAGACATGGCATGAGATATTGATTCTCGAAAGTCTATTTCAGGTTATTGGTCAAGTTTGCAGGAAGAGCTATTTCATGGTAGTCAAGGTTATAAAAGTATGTTGCACTTTCTACCACAGAGGCAGAGTTTATTGCAGCAACTGAAGCATGTAAAGAGTTATTGTGGATAAAGAAGTTTCTTGTAGCACTTGGTTTCAAGCAAGACCGTTATATGTTGTTGTGTGATAGTCAAAGTGCTATTCATCTTACCAAGAATTCTACTTTTCATGCAAGATCTAAACATATTGATGTTAGGTATCACTGGATATAGAATGTGTTAGATTCCAAATTGTTGGAACTTGAGAAAGTTCACACTGATGATAATGGTGCTGATATGATGACAAAAGCATTGTCAAGAGATAAGCTTGAAGTGATTTGTCCAACTAAATTTAACAAAGTTATTTACATACACGTGCTTCTAAAGTGTAAGAGACTTTTAACATAAACGGCTTCTCTCTCAATGTTTTTCTGCAGATTTTATTTTTTTTATTTCTCTACAAATTTCATTTTCTTTTTTAATTTCTCTACATTTTTCGTCAATTTTGGCTCTTTTTCTCAACAAATTTTTGTTTTTAGGATGAATGTTGTTTGATCTGAATTCATTTTCAATCAAATAGTGAAATCAAGCAATGAAATCAAATTCATATAGGCTTTTCGTGTTCGAATACAATGAATGATGCAAGTTTAGATTAGTTTAATCAGGGCGAATTGAATTATTATTTTGAATCGAATCAAGTAGATGAGGTTTGGTTCGTTTCTAATTAATATAGTTTGTTAATAGTTAATGGTGGTGTAGTCGTTTTGTCTACGAGTTGAATAGTTTCATTTTTCTTTGTAAAAACTCAGTGTTCATGGTTGAAGGTTTGAATTTGAATAGAATGTAGAAGTTTTGAATTATTTTTTCGATGAATCTATTTATGTTACGTTTAATGGTAGTTTCGGTGCATTTTGAAACGCAATTTGGTGTAATATAGAATTGTTTTCATTGTTGTGCTTATAAGTCTTCAGTATTTTTTTATCAGTTTGTCCCAAAGGTTGGAATGGCTTTTAACACACTTGAAGAAGAAGCTGTTGTTGCTTTTTCTTCTCCGTCTCGTTTTTTCTCATTTTTATCTTTCATTATCGTTATTGTCATCGTCGTTGTCTTTTTTTTTTATATGTATAACAGTTCAAATTCAGAATGCACCGAGATTCTTTAATGATGACCAAGGTTCTGAAAACTGAACCGGTCATCGAACCGCTTTAGCTACTGGTTCACTGGTTCATAGGTTCAACCGGTTCGATCGTGGTTGAACCGAAAAACTGTTTTATAATAAAATAATAAATAAAATATAAATAAAATATAAATAAACACATGAAAATATAATTATAGTCTAATTTAAACTTTAAAATATCATTCAAATTAAAAGTACTACATAAACTAGAATGTTATAATCTCATTCAAATACAAATTCAAAAGTCAAGAAACAAAACAACCAATCAAACAGAACATAGCAGCATCAAAATGATCCAAGTTTGTTATCAATCATCAAAATCCTCCATAACTTGCTGCAGATTTGTGTCATTGATATCATCACCTTCATTTCCACTACTTGGACCAGAAAAAGCAAGTGGTGCAGCATAAAATGTACTACTACTACCACCACCACCACCTTGATCTAAATCAGCATCAATCTCATCTAACAAAATATAACACATTATCAATAAATTAAAGATCAAAGCTATTGTAAGTTATTGTCTGATCAATAAACTATAATACTCACCAAGCAAGTCTTCAATATTACTTGGAAGATCAGGCTCTTTTTCAACAACCTCTTTCGTCACCCAAAAATCAACCATATCAATACTTTCAATATCGATTGGATCATATTGCAGCTTTTGCTTTCTTTTTTTCTTTCCTTCCTAACAAATTAAATACAATATATGATAAGCCTAGTATATTAATTCACTATACAAAATCTAATGATATGAAATGAAAGGTTGAAATATATATTACCTGGATTTAAGACGCAAATTATATGTAACATACACAATATCACTTAGCCTATCATGCTCCAATCTATTCCTTCTTGTTGCATGAATTTGATCAAAAAGACTCCAATTCCTTTCACACCCTGAAGAAGTAGATGCTTGTCTAAGAATGCGAACTGCCATGTTTTGTAAACATGGAGCAGAACTACCAAACAACCTCCACCATTCATCTACAAGTTACAATCCCATATCTCAAGTATTAGTTATCAAATTAAGGAAACCAAAAAATAAAATAAGTAAATAACTAAAGCTTATTATCAAACAGATATTATTACCAGGTTGAAGTTTTTTTGCAGCTGGAACAGCTTCAGGCCTATCAAAGCTTTCCTTTCGATCTCTATATAAGTGTATCTCTTTCATTGCCTCAACTGAATCTAAATTATTAACCTTGCAATGCAATGTAACAAGATCAAGTAAAGCTCGCATGACATCTGGTGCTTCTCTATAATTTTCAGAAAAAAGCAAGCAGGATTCAAGAAATAAGCTACTGCATGAAGATTTTTTTTTCAAATATTTGTCCCATCTTGAGTTGATAATCTCTGTGTAAGGTTGATATGCAGTCTTCCTATGCTTGAACATTTCTTTGATTCCATTTTTTTGACCTCAGTATACCTTCATAAACAATTCCCAATGATGGTTTATCATCGGCATCTACCAACTTCTGCAATTTAATCAACGGACTCACAATTTGGCATGCAGTAAAACAATCATCCCAAAATTTATTGTCTAGGATAATTGCACTCACAGCTCTATCATTAGCACTCCTTCCTAATTTGTGTCCGGTAAAGTGTGTATCAACAACCAATGATTGTAAATCCGATTTGCGCTCAAAGATACTCATCAATGTGATGAAGACAGTGGCAAAACGAGTTGCACCTGGACGAACAATCTCCCTCCAACCAGTTCTTTGTCTTAGCCAGGACAAGAACACCGTATGATTATATACAAATACGATAATCTTCGAAGCACGTGTTACAAGGTTAGAAATATGTGGCATGCTGCTTATATCTTTCAGAATAAGATTCAAGCAATGAGCAGCACAAGGTGACCAGTGAATATTTTCAAATTTCTTATTAATAAGCCTACCAGCAGCAACATAATTCGCGGCATTATCTGTCACTACATGAACAATATTATCAGGTCCAATCCATTCAATCACCTCTGAAAACAAGTCACACAAGCTTGAAGCATTTTTAACCATACTTGAGGCATCTACAGATTTCACAAAGCACAACCCTTTCGAACAATAAACCAAAAAATTAATCACGTTCTTTGCCTTTGATCTGTCTAACCATCAGCCATGAATCTTGAATCAGTTCACGGTTTCACACTACACAGTTCAAAGAAAAATAAAATAGGGAGACAAAGTTTCAAAGTTTACAGTTTCGGTATTCATCATGTGATTGTTACAGAGCTTCACAAAATCAAAGATTCAAAGAAATACTCAATCAAACTCATCAGGAATCAAACAACCATAACTAAAAAAAATATTACTTGGAACTCTGGATTCTGGAAGCTCGAAAGCACCTTCAAGGCTTTAACAGACCATGCAAATTGCAATAGGGAGAGTAGGAGACAGCAAAGGGACGACGGTGAGAGTGAGGTGTTCTCAGTTCTCGACGGTGAGAGTGAGGCGTTCTCAGTTCTCGACAGCTGCTGCGGTGGCTCGACGGCGGTGGCTCGACGACGGTGGCTAGACCCATGTGAGAGTGAGACGTTCGATGTTCTCAACGGCTGCTACGGTGGCTCGACGGCGGTGGCTTGACCCGTGTGAGAGTGAGGCACTGAGGCGTTCTCACCTCTGAAGCAGCTTCAGTGAAGCTCGATGAATGAGAAGGCAATTACGGATTTGGACATTTGGTAACTGATTTAGCCATTTAGGGTTTCAGAACCTTGGAAATGGCAGCGTTTTGTTGCCAGCCAAAAAACCGGCTGGGTCACGGTTCAGTTTAACCGACTGGTTATCGGCCGGTTTACCAGTTCAATTCCGGTTTTCAGATTGGCAGTTTTGCTGATTGACCGAATCGTTCTTGGGTCTGGTTCACGGTTCGACCGATTTGACTGGTCGGTTCGAACCGGTTTTTAGAACATTGATGATGACGACACACAAACAAACTTAGTTTAAAATAAGATCACACTAAAAGTATACCTTATTTAAATCCAGAATGCACCGCAATTACTTAATGATGACGACACACAAACAAACTCAGTTTAAAACAAGTTCAGACCAAAAGTGCACCTTATTTAAATCCAGAATGTACCAAAATTCAAAACCAGAATGCACCAAAATTACTTAATGAGGATGACACACGAACAAACTTAATTCAAAACAAACACAAATCAAAAGTTTACCTTATTTAAATCCAAAATGTACCAAAATTATTTAACGATAACTTAAAACCCATCATCTTCCTTCTTATTGTTCTTCATCATTATCATCATCATCTTCTTTTCTTTATTTTTTTCTTCTTGTTTTATCGTCTCATTTACTTTTTTAACAAGAATAAAAACAAAAAAAAAATCAAACAAAAAAATACATAATAATGCAAAATCACTAGAAAGAGGAGAAGAAAAAGAAAAAAAATAGCAACAACAATAAAAGAATGACGATAAGAAGGAAATACGCGAAGAAAAAGAAGGAAACCAAAGAAAAAAGAGGAGAAACATAAAGAAAAAGGAGAGTTAAATCTCAAAGTAGTCCCTGAACTTGCACTCAAATCTCAAAGTGATCCCTGAAGTTAATAATTACTCAAATTCGTCCCCGAAATCGCTCTCCGGGACTCATAGTAGTTCCTAAAATAATTTTCACCCATCCTTGCCATCGGAAAGACTAAAACGATGTCATTTTGTATTTATATAAAAAAAACCTAATTCCCAACACGACGTTGTTTTGTATTTATAAAAAAAAAACATAATCCCCAATTCTCTTCTTCTTCTTCAACTCCATAGTAGCAACAACAACATCATCATCATCATCATTGCAAACAATAGTTAAACTATCAAACTCATATTAGTTTATGTAGACATCCAATGATCATGTCCAAGCCAAAAATTTGATTTAAATAACAAAAACTTATATAAATCATAGCAGCGGCAATAATAACATGCAACAACATCTCATCGATCAACAATAAAAATTAAAACATAAGCAGCTAAACAAAGAATAAATAAAAGGGAAGAAGAGGCAGAGCAGACCGGCAGAGCAGAAGGAAGAAGCAGGCCACCGGAGCAGAGGAAACCAGAAGCACATGCACGAGAGGAGGCGCCACGGCGGCCTAAAAGCAAATTGACGAGAGGGGGCGACAGCGGCAAAAGAGGCAACACCCGCAGCACCAGAGCAGCCTAAGCACAACAACGGGAGAGGAACTCTAGAATCGCAGATTGTAGAGCTTTAGGTTAGCGTATGATTGGGTAATAATTAAGGTAGCAAAAATCGCGTTCTTCCTCATGGAATCGGACGTTTCTACGCTTTAGGAAAAGTTATTCGTCTCCGTTCACGCTTCTGGCATCGGATGAGGCAAGAAATAGTAGAATCGGAGTCCAAGCGCATGGAATTGCGGACCGAGGCGCTTCCACCGCATCAAACTTGGCTGCTCAAAGAGGGGAAAAAAATGGAGCCTGTCGGTGACATTTAACTTGTCTTGCCGTTGAGGTAGTCCTCGGGATTTGTGAAATCCTCTGGTATCACTCCGACTGGGACTGGTAGTCGGGGGCAGAGCTGTAATGGTGGTGGTGTGGTCATTGGAAATTGTGGGACGGAGATGGTCTGCGTCCCATTGCTTGTCGATGCGTGGAGAGTGGGGAGCGCGACAGGAAAAAGAAAAGTACAATGTTTTGGTTTGAAGGAGGAGGAGGAAGATGAATAAGTAGTTGAGATGATGAAGAAAAGCACGATGTTTTGTTGGATGAAGAAGATGAATTAACGAAGGAAGGTTGTTGAACTTAAGCTCACGTTCTGTTTTTTTTTTTTCTATAAATATAAAAGAATGTCGTTTCAGTCTTTTCGATAGCAAGAATGAACGGAAATTATTTTAGGGACTATTATGAGTCTCAGAGAGTAATTTCGGAGACAAATTTGAGTAATTATTAATTTCAGGGATCACTTTGAGGTTCAAGTGCAAGTTCAGGGACTATTTTAAAATTTAACTCGAAAAATGAGAAGAAACACAAAAAAGAAGAAGAAAAAAGAGAAAGAGGAGAAGGAGATGACACAGAAATGTTCCTGTAGTTGGAGCATGTATTCATACTTTATTAATAAAACTAATTTATGTTAGACTTAAACTAACTTAGTTAGATTTAATTAATAAAAAGACTTAGATGTATAGTATAACTGTACCTAATAATACTAAATACAAAATTAGAGTATAAAATATACTCAATAATTTTGGCATGACAAAAAATTTATTTTAAATATAATAAAAATTCACATATAAATATTTTTATATAAAATAATTAAATATCAAATTATTTAACCATTTTTTTATTATAAACTTCACATTAATTACACATCAGTCAAACATATTCACTAAGAATATAATAAGCTGTACCTTGAGTATTGTTGAAGGGAGTCACTTGAATTTTACCTCATTAAAATTTGAGATAACGCTTCCGAAAATCGCATCTCATTTTCTGGAGCGGGCTTCAAAATAAAAACTTAAAAAGTCAAAAGGTTCAACCACCAATTCCAACAGGCATGTTCCCATCTTCACTTCGATTGTTCCCCCGTTGATGGCGCCACAATATTCCAAAGTAAACCGATGCTTCAACATCACTTTAATCCAAAACATGTCCATGTCCAATAATAATAATAATAATAATAATAATATGCCTTTAACTAATCATACCGGCCATTGAGCTAACATGACAATTTTCCTTTCAAAAGACAAATATGGGTTCTTTTGCTATATAGATTATACAACTATCGTGGGCCAATGAAATTGATTATATTTTAGGCACAATGCCTTTATTTTAACTTGCATGTTTTTTGGTCCCCCTTAAAGCGGGTGATTACTGATTATGTAGACCTTCCAGAATCAGTGGTTATAACTTAATATCAATCCACTCAGTGTATGGCTTCGCAACTAAGTTTGCTTGATTGGAGACTGCATTGCATTAATAAATATTTTTTCATTTAATTAAATTAAATAGTACACAGCAACTATTTTTGTTTTATGAGTAGTGCTTTGCATGAATTTTGACAATCATCAAAATTAGCCGTATGATCTAAACTATTATAATGAACTTGTAGCTTTAATACTAATTAATTTGTCAGATAAATAGTGTTTTAACCTACCAGACTACCACTCTAACAGTGCAGGGTTGTTGGAAAAAGGTTTATTCATAAACAATAATGACACAGTGACCAAGTGATTTATAGTTTCAACCTCAACTGGCATCCTAGTTCACACTTAAGGAAAATGAGCATAGTGACCTTGAAATTTCAATTCTGAATTCAGATAGCAAAGGAGGGGTTCTTAGCAATGTAACCAGAGAAATTCTGAAGAAAAAGTGAAAACGAAGTGCTCTTTATTCCATTTAACAAAACTTTATATATATATATATTGTTTTCTACGGTATCTCCCAATTCGTTATACTAAGAATTAATTCATCGCAAATCAAAATTTCATTTAAAAATTTTACCGCTAGCATTGTTGCATACACAAAGCGAAATTTAACATTGATGTATTTTACCAAAATAGGCTTATAAAGTATATTATAGCATATAAATTACACTTTTTTAAGTTGTGAAAAACAATCTTATCTTACATAAGCAGCATTTTGCAGGTTGTGAAAAATAATCCATTACACATATTATCTTCCTAAACATTTTGAATTCATATCCCTATAAATCACCCCAATCACCCATTTTTGATAAATTACAATATTGTTTCAAATTCTCTAATTAGTTACAAAAAAATACTTACACTTTTTGACCAAGACTAGTGCTCAGTGTGCTTCATTGCACTATGTATCCTAATATTTCCCATGCTGACTTTCCCAAACCTTTTGCACATGCATGATAGCCAAATGGTCACTATAATCATACCCCACAAACCCCACCTTTTATTCCACAATCCCCGCATAATTACAAGGCCTCTGACTCTGATTTTATAGAACCAACAAGCCAAGGTCTTAACCCTTAGGACTCTATAAAATAACCCTTAACAAGTTTAGTTCTCTTAGCAGTCATCTCTTACTGTCTGTTCAACACTACTATGGCTTCTTTAGTATCCAAACTCTCTTTCTTCTTCTTCTTTGTCCTTGTTCTCTCCCCTCAAATTCAAGCCAGAGAAGGCAAAGTCTTTAGCCTCTTCACCCATTTTAGAACCATCTACAATGTCAAAGAGCATCAAAATTTGCCCGAGAAACCAAAAGCTAAATCACCAACACCAGCACCCGCACTAGAGCCTATAGCAGCACCAACACCAGAACCAATCACTGCACCAGCACCAGCACCAGCACCAGAATCAGGATCAACAACAGTAGAATCAGGGCCAGCACCAGAGCCTGATTTTGTTGACAATGGAAATGGCTATGGCCTTTATGGCACTGAGTCTTCTGCTACTCAATATTCTTCTCCCAACAAGGAGACTCCAATCACAACCACAACCACCTTTGAAAACGAGCTTCTTGATGAAGATCTCACTGGTGAGAGCTTCAACAACAACAACAATAATTATAATTACAACCCCAACAGCTACAGCAACAATGAGGTGAAAAGAAATAGCAACAATTACAACAATGAAGAAGAGTTCAGGAACAATTACAACAATGGCTATAACAAGAACCATGAGGACAGCTACTCCAACAACAATGAAGAAGAGTTCAGGAGCAGTTACAACAATGGCTATGATAACAAGAACCATGAGGACAGCTACTCCAACAACAACTACAATGAAAGGTACACCAATAACTACAACAATGGCAATGAATACAGCAACAACAAAAACAGCTACAATGAAAAGTATACCAGTAACTACAACACTAACAATGAATACAACAGCAACTACAACAGTGTCTTTGATGAGGTGAAGAGAGAAGGAATGAGTGACACAAGGTTCATGGAGAATGGCAAGTACTATTATCCTGTGAAGAACAATAATAATCAGAATTATAACCTCAATGAGTATGAATCAGTGAGAGGAAAAACTGAGCATGAAGGATACTATGAGAAAACTCAATACCCTAATGAGTTTGACACCATGGAAGAGTATGAGAAGCAGCAAGAAAGCCAAGGGTATACACCATGAGTGTTATTTTTTCCCTTACTTTTTTCTTCCATCATATTTTTAGACAATTAGAGAGTGAGTTAAACAGAATGCATACGAATTCAGAAGAACAAAGATACTAAGTTATGTGGGCATTGTGATGCTTTATTTTCTAGTTTCATCAGTGGTCTTGCATAGTTTCTTGTTTTGCAGATCCAAACGATGGAAAGTATGATGTAATATTGTCATTTTGTGCAGTGTGAGATTCTAGCTTTCTTTGGTAGTTCACCAAATGGAAAGTTTTACATTTTGTGCTCAAATGTTCCGTTAACAATTATATGAAGTAAATTTCTTGCTTTCTTCATTATTTTTATCCTTCTTCATTATTTCATTGTCCCCATAATTAAGCAAATCCATATCCTCATGTTAACTTATGGCTCCTCCTTTTGGTTGGCATGATTATTTCTTTATATTTATTTGTAATATTTGATTTGGGAACATTGTAGACAGACACAATTAAGTATTAGAGATGAGACAGAATACCGAAACATCCTTAAATGGATATCATTCAGAAACATGATTTATGCATGCTTGCTGTAATTATTAGTATCAATCATGAATGCTTGTATGTTACATTTTAGTCAAAAAGGCACCGTATTAATGCATTTATTTTTCTAGAGCTTAGTTTACTTTTACTTTTACTTTTACTTTTTAGCACTACAAATTCACCAATTCATGGAGAATGGATATTTGCTAAATCAACAAAGCTCCATTCTTTCAATGCTAAAATTAAAGTGATCTTTTTTCTATAAAATGGAACTTCACTTTCCCTTTTTTTAATATTTTCCATCTTTTCTTGATTTCTTGTACCCTTTTTATTTTGCGATTACCGCTTCCTTTGAGCATAAAAAAAAACTACGATGGAAAGATATTTGGTTCTAAGATGTATATTCAAGTACAAATCCGTTTCCTCTGCTTCGTTACTATGGCTAAAATAACTTAAAAATTAGAGAAAAAAAAAACAAATTAATCTATAACTTTTTAGTTTGTGAACATTTAAATCCATAACTTTGTCAAAATCTAGACACATCGATCTTTAAGTTCAATTTGTCCCATTTTAAAAACTCTCCCACGTGAACATTCGTATCGACCAAGTCAGTATAATAAGAGTCACGTTTGATTTTTTCGGTAGGAATCAATATGTTCAAATTTTGAAAAAGTCAAAAACTTAAATATATTTTCAAATTCTTGGGGACTTAAATGTCTTCGGACCAAAAGTCCAAAAAATCAAAGACCTCTTTGTCCTTTTCTTTAAAAATTAGTTACCAAGCAAAATGCGCTACCGAAAAATCAAAAGAAGAAATAATAATACATAACATGGCACTACCACCAGTAGCAGATACAAGTATCCAACCCAGAATTAAGGGTTAACAATTCAATCTTGCAATTTTCATTGATAGACACCACAATCTTCCACTTTTAATAGTCTGTAAAAATATTCTGTGTAAAACTAGTACATTATTTATGAAATTCTGATTAAGCCCGTCTCTTTCGATCATCTTCCTCATCCTCGTCAGAATCACCACTCTCGCGAAATCGTGGATTTTTTTCCTGCCACAATTTGACATAGTAAGAGATTGATTGAGACAAATTGAACTCCTAGACAACTGTCAAAACATGACATGCCTAAAATAAGTATATGGACAGACTACCAACATCCGCAATTGTAAGCACAAGTATTAGGAATAAAACCAAAACCATTCCTCGAATTGAAAAATATAAGTTCCTGTTGAGAAAAATGGAATTAAGGTCAGTAGAGTTTACCGGTCTAGAATCAGGGTCAGCATTTCTCCGAGATTCATGATCTGATGTTCTCTTTGAGGATTCATGTGGAGGGTGGCGGTCATCATCTCTGTATCTCTTCCTATGGTAGTCTATGGTAAATTCAAAGGCAAATCAGTAACGGGAAAATTACAGGTACCGATGGAAAACCAAATTGCTGGACAAAAAAACAAAACAGATTGTCATGTGATGGAACTACCTCTACCATGCCGATGGGATCCACCATGACCATGAGCATGGGCATGGCCTCCACCATGTCTACCATCTGCAGCAGCAAAATTGCTCAAAAGCTTAATTTGCGAGGAATATAAACTCTCAAAAAATGATAAGGAAAGACTAAAACATGAATTTGCATATTTGGAT
This sequence comes from Arachis hypogaea, assembly GCF_003086295.3. Taxonomy (NCBI): domain Eukaryota; kingdom Viridiplantae; phylum Streptophyta; class Magnoliopsida; order Fabales; family Fabaceae; genus Arachis; species Arachis hypogaea. The sequence continues at coordinate 11,770,644 of NC_092053.1, read as the reverse complement.
TTTAACCAACGATCCAATACAGTTGACTGTTGAACACAATAAAAAATACCCAGCTTTCAAATATTAAGATGCAGCAATTTCCATGTCCAACTTGAGCATCCACAATGGCATTTACATTTACATTGTGATTTACTTTGCCAACAAAATTTATTTCAAAAAAAAAAGGTAGAACTTCTAACATAGGAAATTGTGAACCTTAGTCTTCAATCAATAAGAAATAATGTAGGACTGTAGGTGTCATTGGCTTTCACTTTTATGACATTTCTTTACACTGCAGGCAGATACAATGCAAGGGGTAGGCTGCTCCTCACAACCTAAACCCTAGTCTACATGAATACATATATTTGGAAGCTGCCTCGAGTTGAATATTTCCAGAGAGGCAGGCACAATTTTAACCGCAACTTGAAATTTCAGAGGTAAGCATAGTAAGGGAGTAGGAGAATAGCTTACAAATGAAGCAGAATTTTGAATTTACATAAATGGAAAACACATGATCCAATTTTTTTGGTAATTCCAATTTTGAAAACTAGCGAAATATTGTGTCAGAGCCACTCCTAGCAACTGAAGATCTGTGCAAAATACAGATTGAAGTCACTTACATGAATGCGGAATAACAGGTGGGAAAGAACCCAAAGAACCAGCGCCATAGTCTACAAGCTGCCTTTGTACTTCTAACTCTTTCTGGACCAACTTCCCATAACCACCTCTACGTATGGAAAATTAAGGAAACTAAAAGGAGAAGCATATAATGACTTGTCTCTGGTCTATTCGCTTCAATGGACAAAAGAAAACTAGATAAAAACTAGAGTATTCCATTCTTCAACAATGATACAGTGAATTTCCTGGTTCTAGATCAATGAATGGTGCAAGAGTTTTCGTAAATCATCATCACTTTGAAGAAACATGCTCAGTGAACAAAAACTCAATTAAAATTGTTTATTACACATACCAATCGACAGTGAACCATAGTAGCTATATAATACCCTCAAATTTTAAGAACTGACACATTTGTGTAAGTGCATTTAAAATAATAACGTTATTTTCCTTTTTCTGTAAGGAAGAAAATCAAGCACATAACAAAGTAACTATCTAGTATGCAACTGTTGCAGACAAAATTATTTGGAGCAATTAAAAGGATATCAGGATCATAATCAGTTCGGTATTCATCACGAACCTGCACGAATTATGGAAAATGAAAGATAAAATACAACTTCATATAAGACCAGAACAAAAATATTCAGAGAAAACAAAAGGCATAACAGTTAACCTGGCCACCGCTACGACCACGGCCCCATTGTCTTCCATCTTGGAACCCCCAATCAAAATCAACACGAATGGGGCGATCATCAAGTATTGTCCCACTTATATATTTGCAAGCATCCTCTGTATCTTCACGTGAGTAATATCTGGTAAGAAAATACTACACAATGAATAATTCTTGAATATTCATAACAAATCACTGGAAATAACAGAGCGCATTCATAATGAATTGCTGAAGCAGAATTTATTCTTAATTACGGTGCACCAGAAAGTAATTATTGCTAATAAAGAGAGTGGACTCTGCAAATTTGTTTTTCCACATTTACACCTCATCCATGCATCCAGTAAGAGTATAATGCCATTGTATACATGTAATCCAGCAATTTGAGTCTTACAGAACAAAACAGAAGCCGCAGGGTGTTTTCGAGTTCTTATCCAAGCCCATGATGATCTTCTTAATTTCTCCAGCTCGGGAAAACAGCTCATAAACTTGCTCCTCTGTCGTGTAAAATGACATATTTCCAACATAAACCGTTGTTGATGTCTGCAGAGCATGCTCAAACTCCTCCTGATTTCCGGGAAATCTTCTATCTCGATAAGCTGAAAGCTTCGCTGGATCCTACAACCACCACCATGAACAAATAAATAAAAATAAATTAAACACATTTTATATAGCTACACATTTTTTTTAAACCAATTAAGATTGCAAAACCGCCTAGTCCATGAACCCTAGAAGGAAAAAAAAAAAAAAAAAACCAAGCTCAAATGAAATAGATTACTATACCGTACCTTAAATAACGAAGCCATGCGTTCTTCTATAACTCAGTAGCGACACTGTTTGACTGCACCCGTAGTGAAAATTCATCAAAAAAAGGAAAGCAACGAAACAACGATAGAGTGAAACCTCAAATAATTTCAAAATTTCGAGTGAAGAAAGATTGAAACCTTACAATTTTACAAGGTTTTTGTAATCAAATACAGCGAGGAACAGAAAGACAGAGAGAACATTGTAAAGAAAAAAAAGGCGAAACTCACAAGCAACAACGGCGACGGTGACGACGGATTTTGGGGAGGATTTGGAGGAGCTCCGTAGAGTATGTTTCGGGAACAAGCTGCTCGAGAGTAACTCACCCCACTCACTCACACACACGCACACTCGGGTTTCAAAAACGATGCCTGTTCTACCCGAAAAGGATCCGGCCCAATAGTAAGCCCAAATCTAGAGAGAAACAACCAATTGGAATTTTCGAAGCCCAAAAACACAAACCAGCTACTCGCCAAAACCGGTGCAGGGTTTTAGCTTCGTAGAACCCTTACAGTTACAGTTACAGAGCCGGCGAGAGTGAGGAACTAAGGAAGCAAGGAACCCTAAACATTATTTTCCGATCATTTCGATTATTAATTAAAAAGGAACATGGCATCCGCCGCCGGCGCCACCGCGAGGTCGATTTTCCGGTCATGCTCTGCTCGCCGCGCCGCTTTCCGTCTCGGCGCCGAAGCTAAAGCAGCTCGTTCTCCGTTCCGCCTTGGCTCAAACAAACCTCTGCCACAATCCATGCTTAGGTGAGTAACTTACTTACTTGCGTTACCCACAGATTCCCCAATAAAGTAGGACATTGCTAAGATTTGGTGAATTACAGGTAGAGTTGAGCTTAGCTTGGGTTAGCTGAATTTCTATTTTGTTTATGATTAATTTAAAGATGCAATTGTTCTGTGCTAGAAGCTTTTTCGTGCAGAATCGCATTTGGGCAGTGCTTATCATTATTAGTGCTGAATTCTAATTTCGTTGTTTATCAATCTGTGATGAATTGAATTTATTGTTTTTTGAGAAGGTGTCCTGCGGAATTGAGCTTCTGTGTGGAATCAATGCTGCCTTACCATACGGTCACTGCATCAGCACTGATGACTTCCATGCTCGCTGTCTCTCGCCGCAGTTATGGTTGGCTCTCGGAAGGTATCTTATCTTACTCTAAAGCAGTTGCTTCTTTAGTTATTATGAAGAGGTTCAATTGATTTTATTAAAATGTCTTTGGTTCAGTGGCATTGTTTTTGGAAGATATCTCTTGTCACATTATACTGTAGGTAGCACTCCATGCATTTAATGTGCATATTTTGTTTTAGTAACTGTGGTCTTTTGCAAATGGCCTACAAAACGATGTTAATTCCCCGTTTTATTAGAATTCTTAGTATTGATGCTCATGCCATATGGTTGGAAGTTGTGATATGAGTTTTTGAAAGAGAACGAGAAAGACTTCTGAAGATATTTGCAGTTTATGTTTGAGGGAAAGAGTATTGTGTAATGTGGTTCTCCTCTTTAGGTCTCCTGGTCTATGCTCATTTTAATTGCCTGACAGTTGGATTTTACTTTTGAATTAGGTAGCTAAACATCTGTGTCATTCCTTGTGTTCTTTCTTCAATTTGATTTTCCGGTAAGTGAGTGTTTCTTATCAATTCTCTGGTTCAACTTAATAGGGTCTTGTGAGATTTCGTGAAAAAAACTGTCTAATGCTTGATCAGGTGTTTGTTGATCTATTAATTCTGTATCTAGGATATTTATAGATAAACTTATTCCCTGAAATTTCTGTTTTCCCAACTCATGCAACTAAATCTATTAGTGAAGCCGTACGCACTACTTTTGTTTGTAGGCAAGGAGAAGACTATTTGAAGATCAAGAGCAAAGTTGGGATGACATGGAGTCCTTATTAGGAAGAATTGCTAGATATCTATCCCCAATTATTTTTATACAGAGCACATTTGTCAGCTCTCAGAAATTTTTGCTAAGTTGGGATCATGAATATCACTATGTCATTATGCTAGATTTTTCTTAGTTCTATATCGTGTTTTAGAAGATAATTACTTGCCTCCAATTTTATTTATCATGTTGTTTAAAGTTTGTGAGTACAATTCACAGGAATAAAAGAACAGTAGGCATTATTTCTCGGTGAGGATGTGAGTTTCTAAGATACTGTATTAAAAATCGTTAGTAAACATTTCTCCAGAGTTCAGTTTGTTGCTTTGTTTAATGTTTGGCTGTGCTGCTGAAATTCACTAAAACCGTGTTTTTTGCATTTCTTTTTGGCGTAGTACTAGGATGAATTGATGACTAAGGTGTATACTGATATTTTTTGTTTAATCAGATTGCAATGATGATGTGTGATTAGTGTTCTGAAGATGCAAGCAATCTTTTATGTACAAATCTGCTTCGTGAGGCAGTGTCTTGACTGAGCCATCTGTACTTCTTTTTCTATTTCAGATGCATAAAAGGATGCTACTTTATCCACCTTGATTTTAGTTTCTGAAGGCAAATAAGCTGAAAATGTATTGCGCATCGTTGGATAAAGTTTTGACTTATTTGTCCTTGTTTAGAAATTTCAAATTGGATCAGCTAGGGAGGTTTAGTGAATGTTAGAGCTGGATTATGTAGTCAAACTTCTACATTCAACTTCAACTCTTAAAGGGTGCCTATTAAGCATCCTTCTTTATATGGCTGATCCAAATTCATCTAGTATACACTTTCCTTTTTCTCAATTACTTACTGCGAATAAGTAGGTCTCATATTTTTGTTCACATGATAACTTGTTTGTCTTTAGATTGCTACCTTTCTGTGAATTAGACAGTTGATGATACGTTCTTATATACTTCTTTTTACTCTCAACTTTCAGAAGGAGAGGGAACATGATGTGATGATAACTACCGAATGCAATACCGAATATGCTCAAATTTTATTTCTTGAGTATCAAAGTTGGCCAGTTTTTGTAGCTCACTTCTTAGAATTTGAGTTTTGGATAACAAAGTACAGAACTCTTACATTTAGGTCTTAATTCCCCTTGTCAAGTACTAATTCTATTTTTTCCTTTGAAGACCCTCTGCAGCTTGTACGACTTCTGTGTCTAAATCTTGCACAAGATATTAATTTGTTAGATGAAGTTTGCGAGATTCAGTGATTCTCCGTCGTAAATATGCAAAGTAGCAAACTATCCCCGTTTATTGTTGTTTTTGGGTAAACCAGCGGGGCCTAAGCCCAAGAAAAAGAGAAAAAGAACTAGTTGGAGGGAGTAGTGCCCCTGTTTACATCATTTATAAGGAGATCTTTCATCTCTTCCAGTGGACTATCAAGAAAATAAAATCCAAATTATTTTCTTACACTAGCCCAAATAAAATCCAAATTGTTTTCTTACACTAGCCCACTTTTATGTGTGTGCATGACTTTGATCTCCCAGGCTTATACTATCTACGTTTGTTGTTACCCATCATCATGCTGAGAATCCAGTGTAATCCATCACAATTGTCACCCTTAGCTATGGCCGTTTCAAACCAACTGGGATCCTACCTATTTCGCACGAATAACTTTGGACATCATACGAACCACAATATCTTGTTAACAAGAAAAGTAAACGTGAATCAACTCTACTTCAGATACCCTTACTGCTATAGGAGATATTCTAATAAACAATTTAACAGAAAGCACAGGGTATGATAATCCACATCATTTTGTAGAGCTCTCCTAATTCTTTACCGGCTTCCCCAATTTCATTGTGGGAAAGCAACAAAAATGAGCTCGAACTAGTATCGTCTTGAGGATGTTTAGTTATAGAATTCCTAATTATATTTTAATTCTAGACAATATTAATAGTAGGATCGATTCACATTTTTGAAAGATCGAATGTAATAAATTACTTTGATTTGATATTAAAAGTATAATTTATAGGCTAGATATTATTACATCAGTTTGTTTAGTTAATAATGGGAAACCGAAGTGAATACACACGAACAGCTATGATAACAACCACTCTTCAATTGCAAAGGGCAACTAGCATAGAATATAGACGAGTTTAGACCGGCTATTGGATGCATCAAATGAAAAGGATAGCATTTACAGAAGAATTATCTGTACGAGCTTACGGTTCATGATTACATTTGCATGAAAGATGACTCCATAAAAATACTAAATTATGTAAATTTATAGCAATATTCACTTCTGCATGTTAACCACAAGAACCATCATCTTTCAAAACTGACTTAAATAGGGTAAAAATGTGCACTAACCACAGCAATTTAGGACTAAAATAAACAGAGACTGTACCACTATTTAAGACTGCCCCGCAGCCAATAGTTCAATTGTAAAAATAAAGATCAGAACCTCTGGCAACTCTAAAGACACCCAGAAATCAAAATCACTCTTCAACAACATTGACTAGTTCATATTCAACTAATGAAAGATTGTTATCCTCTTTAACCTCAAAAGTTGCAGGTTCAGTGACTTCAATACGGCCCCATTTATCAACTGCTAGCCTCATGGATCCTTTGAACATGTCGATCTTTGCGTTACGCAAAATTAGAGTAGATCCTGGCTTCATGAGTTCCACTGCACAAAAATAAATCAATCAATCACAAAAACCAAGAAAAGGCTGAGAGCATTTTAGCATAGACTGGAAAAACATGTGCTAACAAATGTAGAAAAGAAACAAAGAAAGCATCAGTTTGGTAGACCACACATGTTGACTACTCCATGGACTCGAAAATGTATCATGTTTCCACACACAGATGCTAATGCATATTCACATATAATGTTTGGCTTACTAGGGGAAATGTTAAATATCTTGGTTACAACATGCAAGATACCATAAATCACGATCAACCTAACTTCGAACTAACAGAATTAAATACATTAATTAACAGCATTTGCGTATTTAATTCGTAATGCGCAAAAGTGGAAAGAGGAATCAATATGTGGTTCCGACTTAAGCCCTAACCGGAAAGTCCGTTAACAATTCAAAATTAAAGTTACCGACCAATAATCACCTCTATGATATCATAGACCATTCAGAATACCGGCTGGTTTTCCCACTAATTCTCCTCCAAGAAACAACAAACATATGGCAACCCAATTGCGGAAGAACTCATTTAAGTCAGCTAATGGAGAGACATAGCAAGTACAAAAGGCATGGGGCGAAATTATTGTGTTAGCATTAGCAACATGGATTGTTTCCCTTTTTAAGTTCAAAATCATAACATGCTTTTCAAATGGAAAAAAAAAAAAAGCTTCCCTGAATGAACTCAACTCCTAAACAGTAAAATTGCCAGGCCAAGAGGTATGTATCCTTTGATATTAAACACTATTGATTGAAACTTTTATGGCAGCCATAGCAACTTTCGCTATTAAATCAACATGCACGAGTAACAAAGTGTGATTGCTAGCAACTCCAGCATACATAATCCCCATTTTCTTCTAACGTAAGGGACTGAAGCCTAATCCTATCACAAAGTCAACAACTTTACATGTTTTTTCCTTGATCACACACCAAATAGAACTTAAATCATCACAATTACATACACATAACATACACAGATTGAACTTTCAAAAAATGAAATGACAGAAACAAGAAACATACCCTGTTCGTTACGGGCAGTGAAGACTATGGTTCCAGTTTCATCTCCGACGAGGCACTCGGCGATGCGAGAAGGACGAGCCGCCGCCAGCATCGACGTCCGACCACCACGGTTGCTGACTGTCTTGACGGGCTTCGAGCTAACAACCTTGACTGTGAGCGTGTGACCGCTTGTTCCCGGTTTGAGCTGATCCACCTTCACAAACACTGGCTTTCGCTTTGCCGCCGGTGTCGCCATTGATTTCACAAACTTCGTTTTTTTTTTCCGCCCTTTCTTTTTTGCAGTTCGCTATGCGAGATAATCGATCGAAACGGAAACGGAAACGGAATCAAAGGTATAAGCTAGAGAGTAGAAACTCAACTTAAACCCTAACCCTACTCTCTCCCTTTCGTTTTTGGATTTGGGAATTTTGAGTAATTGGGCCCACACTTTGTTAGCCCATGTAGTTAGGCCCCCACAGGTGTAAGGATTTCAAAAAGAATCAGTACCCTTCAAAACCCGAAAAAAAAACAAGAAAAAGAAATGGGGTACCCTTCACCAAGTCTAGTATTTTGCTAGAACCTAGAATAGTAGAATGTACCGAAACCAATTTGGGTTGGTCTAGTGGTTAGCTCACTAATTTGCTTAAGTAAGTGTTGAGAGTTCGAATCCTGTCTTGTGTATGCAGTAATTATTGGTCAGCGACAAATCCTTAAATAAACGTCCGATCTGCGACGGATTAGTCCTTAACTTAGCAGGTTGAGAAATACCATAAAAAAGAAAAAAAGAATAATATAATACTTAAGAGGTATGTATAAATTGAGAATTTTTTTACCCTTTTTTGGAATAGAAAGACTCATGTAGTTTATTTTTATGTGAAATTGATAAACAATTATCAACTATTAAATACACATAACAGATATTTATTATGAACTTCAATTATTGTATGTGAATTTTTGTATTTTTTTTTTTTTTTGTAAAAAGCTTGAGTGAATCAGAATTTATTGTGCGAAAACAACTAGTTATGTGAGTTTTAGTTGTCTACACAGAAATAGTATGTAATTGAAAGATGCTTGAATATTGGGTTGAGAGTTCAACAAAAAAAAAAATTTATTTGAAAGACTGTGATTTTTTAGTTCAGTTTTGGTTTTTTTGTATAATGATATTTATTGCTACTATGTTTTTTTTGGCGTCTGTCTCATGCAATTAAGTAAAATTATTTTCAACATACTATTTACTGAATTATATGGCATTTCTAATAGCTATCTAAATATGGTGAAATTTTCAACCCTCCTTATCAATGGTCAATTAAAACTACCATGTTATAAATGATGGTGATATTTTTAGATAACGGTGATATTTTTAGATAATGCTAAGTTTTTATACATTCTTAATATAAAGTTTTGATTTGTTTCATGAACGGTTTAGGATGAGTTATCAACAAATCTTATAATATTGGAGGTGTAAGTTATAAATCAATATTTAATATGTTTTGAATTTTTTATGAGTTTTAGATGTGTTAATAAAATAATTAGCATGAATTTTTATGATTTTAAATGTGTACTGCTAATTTTTTATGTATTTAATATACAGTGTACAACAATAATGCCAATAAAAAAGGTATTTGTCCTTATCCAAAGAAAGAAAAATAGCAAATAAGACGACTTCTATTGATAAGTCTCATAAATTCAATGATAAAACACTACAAGAAGAATGGAGATTTGCGGCGGTTTTTTCTGTTATTAACGGTGGTTTTAAACCGCCACCAAAACCAATATCAGTGGTTGAGTGAACCGCCTTAGTTAGTAGCGCAGGTAGTTGATTTTGCGGCGATTTTCAGCAACCGCTGATATAACTGCCGCTAATCAGATAATTGATTTTGCTTTACTAGTTTTTTTTGTTAAATTGTGGCGGTTTAGAATTGTCACAATTCTAATAGATGCTTTAAAAAAAATATAGCAATTTTTAACCTACCGCAGTTTTTTACATGATATTTAAAAAAAATAACTGCTAAACTACTACATGTGATACTATTTTTTTTTACTATAACTTATTTTCTTTACATCATAATTGATTAAACTTAATAATTAGCAATTATTAAGCCAAATACTACTATTTAACTCAACTGTAGCATTCATATAGTGTTACTCATAGGTACTTTATTACTCAACAAAATATAATTCTTATTGTGAAGTTAATGCAGAGAAAAAAAATAGAATAATCTCAAGCACCTAATATAGTTTCATAAGGAATAATGATTCCTACTTTCTAGGTTTCTTGAACTAATTTATGGTGCTGGAGTGCTATTTTTAAGGCTTAATAGCATTGTAAGGCTTAAAATCAACTATTCTATTAAATAAATATATCCATTTTATGTCACAAAACTGTCTATTGTTAAATTGTATATATATGCACACAATGAAAAATATAGTAAATTTTTAGGAAACATTGATCTCACACTGCAGAAACAGGATCCATATGAACACATTTGGCTTCATCTAACTTTCTAGCATCATAGCTATAGCAATTTCCATCTTTATTTTCCTGCATGGTCATGCAATTTATCCATAAGAATACAAATAATAATTGAAAAGATAGAATTTCAAAAACATAGATAAATATTTTAGAAGTTAGCTAAAACCAAAATTTTATACAATAATAGCTTAAAAAAACACTGGTTAAATTCATCTCATGAACTTACAGCTGTGAAATTTATTGGTTTTATTGGGTTCCATGCTATCGAATTCGTTTTGGTCTGCCACATAGGGAGAAAAAGGTCAGTATAGTCATGAATAAGTAATTTGGATAAAAATGCAAACTGAAAGAACACATATGATGATGATAGCAAGAATGCAATAGAGAAATGAACCGATGATATAATCTACTATGAAATTAGAAGTAAATAAGAGAATAAGTTACTAATTAAAGTAAAGTAAAATTGATTGCTCGACTTAGGAAAATGAAAATCTACACCTGTGTTGAAATTGAAACTAATTAAATAGAATAATTACCATCATTGTCATTTTTGTCACTGGAGAAGCCATACATAGATCGTATAACATTATACCTCGGTCACTATAATAAAACAGGTTAGACAAATAAGTAACTCATAACAAATTCAAACTCAAACATTACATACATAGACGGGCAGGAACTCATGCATCGTGCAGGGGAAACAGAAGTAAAATGACCCAACTACTTATAGGCTCAGATATGCAATATGAAAGACAAACCAATAAAAAGAAATTCTAAAGGGAAAAAAAGATTAAGAAAATGGGTAAGTTCTTTGTCCGAAATAAATAAACTGACACCTGTTGTGATTCCATATATCTACTTGGGCGCCAGTTGTGGCAAACAGTTCACCATCCCACTGGTGATCAACAGTCCTAAACATTCAAGAGCAAGCTACACATAAAAATAATATTAAAACAAGTTTCAATATTTTTCTGGTGAATCACATCAATACTTACAAAAGTGCATTCTTCCCAACATGAACACTTGCTGGCTGTAGAAGAGTGTTTGCAAAATTGTATGAGGAAGGATAACTGCTGAAAAAGGAATAAGAAAAATGAACTAACATCTTACCTCTACAGAATTCTTAGTTGAGTGACCCAACTCTATGAGATTATCAACAGAAGTATTCCAAAGTCTAACACTGTCTCCAAAACAAAAAATGCAGTTTATAAACAGACAGACATAATTGTAAAGAACAGATGCATTACTATATTAGAAAAAAAAAATTATATTATATAAAGCACTAATGTGTAGAAGATTCTTCACAATCAGAATTCACTCTTGCTGTTTCTTTCAATAGCCCAAGAGCTAGAAGCATAAATTTTCAGCCAATTTTTCCCAAACAATGGAACATTCATATACTCATGAGAAATAAATAAGGGAGAATTGAAGTACCTCCATCCATTGCACCAGAAAATATCTATTTCAATTGGGTAGGATTCTTGGCCATACAGGAAAACCCATCTATATGCCCATCCATTGCACCTATAAACGGTCTTACAAAAATTTAATCAACCACAAAATAAGAAGGAAAAGTAAAAAAAAATAGAGACAAAAAGTAATTCCATATGCCATAACTTCTTATGTTAGTTGATCATGTTTGCAGAAAATCTTAGAATCAATTTCAGATGATGGAGCAATTACACACTACAAGAAAGTTTCAAAATAGCGACCGATTTTAGCGACTAATTTTACAACCAATCAAACTTTTCTAGGATTTAAAAAAAATCGGTTACTAAATCGGTCGCTAAATTTCAATTAGTGACCGATTTAGTGACCACCCACTCTTGGTTGCTAAATTGGTCGCTCAAACAAAAATTAGTGACCGATTTAGCTACCGATGACAAAGCTAATCTAGTCGGTCGCTATTTTTTTAACTTAGCAACCAAAACAAGCTTCATGGTGGTTAGTCACTAAATCGGTCACTAAGAAGTTGGTCGCTAAATCTGTTGCTAAGTGTTAAGATAGCTATCGATTTAGCGACCAACTGTAAAATGATGGTTTTAACGCATTCGGTCACTAAATTGGTTGCTATTTTATAATTTAGCGACCGAATTAGCAACCGACTTAAAAATATGTTGATAAAATAGTTGGTTGCTAATTTGGCCGCTAAGGTAGCGGTCGCTAAATCGGTTGCTAAGTGTTAAGATAGTGACCAACTATAAAATGCTGGTTTTAAAGCATTCGGTTACTAAATTGGTTGCTATTTTATAATTTAGCGACCAAATTAACAACCGACTTAAAAATATGTTGATAAAATAGTTGGTCGCTAAGGTAGCGGTCACTAAATCGGTTGCTAAGGGTTAATATAGCGACCGATTTTAGCGACCAACTATAAAATCTTAGCATTAGAGCAGTTGGTTAGCGACTAAATTTGCAACCAACTAAAAAATAAAAGTTACAAATTAATTAGTTGCTAAATTGGTCACTGTTTTAAATAATAGGAACAAACTCGATTTAAAATAAATTTAAAAAAAGCATCACTTTTCAACCCTAACCCTAAGCTCTCTCCCCACACAGAGTCCCTCGCGTCACCTCCCTCACTCTCCGGTGAAGTGGAGAGAGAAGTCACTTTCCATGAGTCCTAGTTGGCGCCGTTCTCGTCGGTGCCATCTCTCCTCCTCGAGTCTTTTCGCCGTCTGCCCCTCGCCGATACTTCTTCTGTTCGTTCCCCCATTGTTGCAGATCGTCACATCCCCGTCTAGATCTATCGTTGCTCGCATCGCGTCGTTCTTTTCTCAGCGTCGCCTACTATGGTAACTTCTTCTCCAGTAACAACAACAATAATCTTCCGGTCAAGCTGATTTTCTCCTTCAGTCAAGGTACTTCAACTTCGTATCTCTGATTTTGATTTTCCACTATAATTCCAGAGAATGTCTCTATATTTTCATTTTGATTTGGCTTTATCTATTAGGATATTAATTATTTTTGTTAAATTAACACACAACACAAAATAGCTCAATAATAAGTTGAGCTTGAAGGTAGAAGCTGAAGGATTACCATGTGTTCATAACACGCAGCGGAAGAAAAGAAAGTAATCCTAAAGATCTATTTTTTGCTTAAACTTTATTCCAATAATATATGTATAGATTAGATCTAAATACCTGTGTACGCTAGTAAAAATCACTTTCTCCTTCCATGGTACGAAAGCGCTATGCGTATCCACACCGAGACCAATCAATCTTTGCTGTCAACTCTTTGACCAATGGACATCTGATCTAAATTGAGAAATCTCTTGCAACTCTTTACATGCCATAAAATTTTTCTCCAAGAATTGGCTTACATACGTTTATGTGTGTAGAGGTAAAGGAATAAAACACTTGTGTTTTATTTTCATCTATTATTCCTCTACTCTTGGCATACATATATATAGTATGAGATTTGTTACTAATTTTAAATCTGAATCTCAATTCAAATTTAAATCATATCTTACTATTTTAAACTTGAATCTTTCAAATTTATGAATCATATCATAACTCAATTTGAAACAGAATCAGTTAGAATCTCATCCAAACTTAGAATTCAAATTTAGAAATAGAATAACTAATTATTCTCAAATCTCATTTAATATTCTCAATTATCATATTATTATTATATTCTTGGTGCTAGCAAAGAATATAATAATATTCCATTTGAATTAATATAATTATTTATTTGATCAAATCAAAATAATAATTAAATAATTCTAAAGCAAATACTAGAATAACACTCGTTAATGTGTGACCCCATAGGTTCAATACTAAACGGGTAGTAAATTAGTCATACTAAATTTATTAATCAAGGTTGGCGTCTAGCAATACTCCTCAACGACCCCGATAGTATGAAGTAATCTACTTTTACTAAAAACCTCAGAAGAATAAAGTATAATTCCTTCAATCTTTCCAACTCTTGGTTAACCCTTAGAGTATGGTTTAATTGTCAAAACTCTAACTTGTTACCATTATTATAATGAATTGTGAATGACTTAAAAAACTCATTTCTTCATTCATTCAATCCCCTTGGCTAAGGTTTTATTCATCTCAGTTATTATAATCATAGAGCTTAAACTCTTTACCGAGAGTTGACGGATTTCTTATTGACTAATCATTAATTCTACAAGTATTTAAATCATACTCAATATCCATTCAACTAGCACCCTAAGATATTAGGTGTCCGGAATCAAAATATAATAAATACATTGTTAATTAGTATAATAGTTCGTGGGTTAAAGGAAACTCTATTACTATGTTCATCTTGAGAATATTCTATTGACAAATATGCGGAAATTATAACCATTAGGAATTCTCAAATTGAGTCAGTTCAATGGTCATATCTCTATATGCACCATCTATATATATATAATTTAATAAATGAGATCTATTAATCTTCATCCAATGAAGACTATTATATATATATATATATATATATATATATATATATATTGATTTTTTTGGATTATAATATCCCTTTTAATAATTCTATGACCAAGAATAATTTAGATTAAATTATAAAAGATTCATCTCTCAATATTATGATTACTATCACAATAATAAATCTCTAAATTTAATCAAAGATCTTATTATATTAACATTTTAATATAATAACAATAATAAATTATTTGACATTGATTGAATTGTGGTCATTACTACTTATTTCCAACAGAAGATACGCTGGAGTGAAACGTGAATTTCTTCACGGTGTGGCTCTTCTACTATCAGGTTCGTTCCTCTGAGATTCACTTTAAATTCTATAGATCTAAGCTTTGAGTATTGCTCCACCATTGCAAATTTGTGTTTCACTGCATTTTAGTTAAGTGCTAGGTTTCTTGGGAGTTTAAGTTTGGATTTGTAATTTAGGTGTCAATTTCTTCTCGTTGTGGATCTGTTTGTGGATTTGAGCTTAGCTTTCTATTATTTCAACTTTAGGGGATTTCTTTCTCTGAAACTGTCCATACTACAAGATAATGATGACAGTTAAAGAAATGGAAAGGAAAAGAAAAATAAAAAAGTTTTTGCTTATTAATATGATGATTTTATAGGTTGGGAGTGTTCAAGCAATTGCTTCTCAAAGAGAAGTCTATTTAAGCTAATTTAAGAGCTTGAGAAAGAGTTGCAGCTTGCACAGGAAACTATTGCTAACTAGGTATGAGTATGACTATGCTTTTTTTCACTTGCGATATACTCTTCGCGATCCAAGCTAAACTTTATATTATTTATTTAAGCATTAATCTATTTGATGACATTTAATCGTTAAAAATCTCCTTCTCTTTGAGCTATTCCTTTAAAATATTTCAAACTACTGAGTGTTTCTCTTGTATTATTTCCTTTTTTTCTTGAAATTCCAAGCAGAAAGGAGTAGAATCTCAAAAGTTGGAACTAGAGGAAGCCTTAAAGAGTTCTCATGAAACTTAGTCTAGAACCAAGTGACAAATTTAGAACAGAAATTAAATTGCAAGTGGCTGCTGATAATTTATCAGCTAAGGTAATTATCCTCCTAATCCTACCTTTATTTCCAACTAATTTTAAAGGAAGAAAAAAAAAACGTGAAATGACAAGATTTGCATCCATTTCAACTTTGCAAATCGCATAAAATGAATAATATCATAATTCAAACTCCTCATAAGGCCAAAGTATAATTTTCTGGGTTGATGTTTGGGAAAGATTATCCATTTTGATCTCTTGTGTGTTGACTATTGTAACTAGTCAAAGTAATGCCATTGTAACATAGCATTTAAGTACAAGAGATTAATGTTAATAGTATGATTAGAATAAAGAGTTTTGTGTCTCATATTGGCAGAAGAATATATAATTGAATGTCTGTATAAATATACGAAAAATGAATGAATTTGTTAAATGTGCTATAAAAATTTCGAAAATGTAATGTTTGCGATTACGTTATAGGGTGAGGGTGTTGAACCTAAAGAAGAGATGGAAGTTAAGTCCAGGGACATTGGATCAAGCATTTCAACACCATCAAAGAGAAAGAGCAAGAAAAAATTAGAAGCAACAACTTCTCAAGCATCATCTTCTTCTTTTAAGGCACATATTCAAACAACTATTATCCATGCTTCTTCTGCCATGAATTTCAAGTCTATTTTAGGAGTTGCTGGTGTGTCCATCATCTTTTAATAATCTTATTTCAAGTTCATTGATTTTTAATTATTTTGTTGCTTTTCCATCCTGTTTTTTATATGCGAAATTTGAAACTTGTAATTTTTTGACCTGGCAACATTTTTTTCAAACCTAATTGACAAATTCTCTTCGTAACATTTTCTTTATATATAATTGATTTGAATAAGCCCCTTAGCTTGTTTTCTAGGTACAGGCACAATGCCTATCCCTCACATCTTTCTTACATGTTCTCCATGCCTTATCTTGCAGGAGACTTTAATTGTTGTATAAGTTTGATTTTTGTTTTTAGAACTTATATATGACTTTGGTAATG
This sequence comes from Arachis hypogaea, assembly GCF_003086295.3. Lineage (NCBI taxonomy): Eukaryota > Viridiplantae > Streptophyta > Magnoliopsida > Fabales > Fabaceae > Arachis > Arachis hypogaea. Next base: position 11,754,078 of record NC_092053.1, on the reverse strand, counting down.
ATTTATTATTTGATTCCAGTAAACCTTTTTTTGGTTCTCCCCCCTTTTTTGGGGTTTCAAAGATTTGTGGACTGAAGTGGTCTTATGATAACCGTGAGTTAGCATCTGTAGGAAATGATAAATGAGTATGCACTTGCAAGTTTCATCAACTTTCTAACTCCATTTTCTGCTGTGTTACTCCTTTGATTTTCATGCACTGGTACACTAATAATTTCCTTTATATGTTTGTAGTTGCTTGTTTGGAATCAACACTCAACTCAGCCTGTTCTGAAGTAATGTGAGCACACGACAACTGTTAAAGCAATAGCGTGATTTCCTCATGTTCATGGACTCCTTGCATCTGGAGGAGGAACTACAGATTGATGTATTCGTTTCTGGAATACAACCCACAAACTCACACTTAACATGTATGGACATTGGAAGTTAGGTAAAAGTAGTTGTCCAGAATCATTTTCATAATATTTAGTTGACTTTGTTTTAAATTTTTTTTATTTACTGCATGGCTGATTATTGGGTGGAAGCACTATGAAAAATACATGCTCATGTTGAGGGGTATTTCTGGAAACTCAAACTATAAATGGATCACAAGTTACCAAATCAAACCCAACTCTACGGAAAATGAAATTAATTAATCATCAATAAAATTTTAATAGAAGGTTAAAAAAGAGTTAGTGCCAACATTTACAACAAGAAGAATTAACAGCAACCACCAATTCTAATTTACATCTCAGTATAAAAGACTACACCAAACTTGTTGGTGATAACAAGTGTCAATTGCGTGAACAATTAATAGCACTTGTTTTTCTATTCACTTATATGTTTCTTGGATTGTAATCTTTTTGTGACTAAAATGTGTAATAATTTTCTATTTTTGCTCCTATGTTACTCACTCTTTTAATGACATTTGAAATCTAGAATATAATTTGCTTATTCATTGTACCTAGATAGAAAGAGTGAACTTGACTAAAAGAATATTTATAAAGGTTTTTAAGCAATTGCTCAATTTTCATGTTAGTTGTTAGTGTTTCCAGAATAAATAAAGTTTTGTTAGAATTGAATAAGAATAAAAAAGCCCTTACTATTAAGAATTTGGTATATGATGTAAAAAATAAGCTTTTCAATTAATGTGGTTATTTAGGAATATTCATGTTGTCAAGTTTTTTGTTTTAATTCAATGCAAAGCAAGATAGCTCATTCTATCTGGGATAACGGAAATATTTTTTGTTATTAATAATGCTTGGTTGCTAATTAACAACCGATTTAGTGACTGAAATGTTGGTTGCTAAAATATAGGTCTCCACTTAGCAACCGAATTAGAGACTGAAACATTGGTAGCAAATGAGATCGAAATGCTGGTCGCAAACTAGCGACTGATTTAGCGACCGAAAAATTAGTCACTATTTAGCGACCAATATACTAAGTGATCAATTTAACGATCGAAAAACCCGGTCACCATTTAGCGACCAATACTCTATAGTGAAGGTTTGGTGTTCTTATTCAAAAATCGGTCGCTAACGTTTAGTGACCAAGGTTTCAGCAGTCACCAAAATTTTGGTCACTAAATCGATAATTTTTTGTAGTGACACTTGGATCCAAAATATAAGCTTTGATTTGACACTAAATTAAGTCTAGGAAGTGACTATAATTCATCACATATTTAACTTTATAGATCATAGTGCCCTTTATCAAATAAATAATATTGACAGACCAACTAATATACCATGTACATTAATATTAAGTACAAACCCAAATTCAATCTCATATCAGCCAAAAAAAAAAAACCAAATAAAAAATTCAAAATAGCAGACACAACAATAATTCTTTCATTCATCTAATCAGTTCAACTAATCATATGTTCTACTTATTTCAATCATATATGTTAGACACAAATATATACAAAATTACTTTTGTGAATATTTACCTTCACCTCATTAAGTATTTGTTGCGTTGATCTCTTATCTGTACTTGTTATATAAACCCAAATGATCAAATCCAAATTTGCCCATGTATTTTGGTCTCCATTGATCCAATTTCTAAAATTTTAAGAGAATCCAAAATGTTAGATATTTGGGCATTTCTTTTGATGACATGATAACAAAACCAATGAAATTATTGTCTGAGTTTCAAAAAAATGCAACACTTTAAATTTGTTATTAGAGAGCAAACCTTCACAATTGATCCAGGCGCATGACCAACGGCATCAGAGAGCAAACAATCATTAACTGTTTGTATTTATTTACTCTAATTAAAAATTTTACTACAAAATACACAAGAAATCAAAATAATAGTATCTTTAAGTCCTTAACTCTAAACAACCACAATTAACCTGAATTAATAAAATATATAGACAAAATTTGAATCAAAATAACCTGAAAGCATAATCTGAACCAAGAAGATATAGATAAATTTTTAAAAAAATAGGATTCAAATTTTGTAGGTGATCAAGAATGAAAACAAAAAAGAAAGAGTAATGTGGAAGAACGAATCAGTGACAGGAGAGAGGCCGCAATAGCTCAGATTCGCGCACAGTGGAAGAGGGTGTAAGGGTTTCACACACGGTTAAGGAGAGGAGAAACTTCGACGACCGTAAAAGAAAGATGTATAAGCAGCCACGCGATCGACTCCATGACGACATAGAGGCGCACGGTGGACCAGAGAATAGGAATTTTGCGCACCGTGGAGGAGGGAGTAGGGGTTTCACGCACTGTAGAGGAGGGGCAAAAGGTTGACACCGGGGAGAGGAGAATGGATGGACAACAGAGACGCACGACGGAGCAGAGAATAGGGGGTTTTGCATTCTACCGCTCTCAGTTCACGGGTTTCTGCTGTGGGGGGAATTATTAGTTAGAAGATGTAGAGGATTGAATAAATTATGATAAAGTGTCCTGACTAGCGACAGTTCTTCATGAAATAGCTACTAATGAATCAGATTCTGCAGCACATGAAAGAGCTCTAATGTCAACTGCTGTTATCTTCTTTATTTGTGGTGATTAGATAAACGACTGGTAATTTTTAGTCGTTATGTTTCGCTATCTTATAGTGAAAATATTATATTCTTGAATTTTAAATTTTATTTTATAATTTTTAGATGTATATAAAAAGTATTTTGTGTGTGATTTTATTATTATAGATGTGTTATAAATTTATGTAATTAACTAATTTTAAAAATTAGTTAAAGTACCGTACAATACAAAAATAAAAGCAAAATTAGAATGAATAAATGTTAGTATTCAAATGAGTGAAAAAATCAGTCACCAAAAAAAAATGAGTGAAAAAATCTAACTAATAATAAGATCAAATATATTAGATGTATTTTTATTTAAATACGATATGAAAAACTCAATTTTATTTTTAAATTTTATTTGTAGAATTTTAGATGCATGCGCGCAAAAAATACTTTTGTATATAATTAAATAATTTTAGACGTGTCATATTTAAAACTTTTTGTATATAATTAAATACATTTAAGTCTCTAAAAATTTAAAAATACATTTAAGTTCTTGATCTCTTTAAAATTTGGACATATCGATTCCTGGATTTAATTTGTCCAATTTTATAAACTCTCTCACGTGTGCATCCATATTAACCATGTCAATACATATAATAATAATAATAATAATAATAATAATAATAATAATAATAATAATAATAGTGTATCACAACGAAGCCACCAATGAAGCAGAAGAGTGTCATTCTGGAAAACAGGAAAAATTAACGGTGATGACGATGAAAAATTAAAATTCAAAAAGTAACTGCTGTTTTGAATGAAGAAAAAATATAACAACTTTAATGGACAAAAAAGAAAGTTATATAATGTATTCTATTATTCTACAAATTTAAAAATTAAATCTAGTATAAGATATTATAATTAATAAATTAAATTTAAAACATTAATTAATTTTATTTATCGACTGAATAAAGGTTAAAATTTAAAGAATACATAGCATTTTTTTAATTTATAGTGAAGTATGAATGGTGATAAGTCTATGATGATGGAAGTGATGGTAGATGATTTCTTTATTTATTTATTTTAAATTTATCATGAAAAATAATATAAACTTATTTCAGTTTTATTATATTTTATTTATTTATTGTTTTACCAAATACAATATATACACACTAATAATTTCTACTCATATCTTTAATATCTATTTATCTGTGTCTTATGGTATGTACAATAAGCTGCTTTACTTTCCAAAAGGTAACGTAAGTATATGTGCTGCCACTGCCAGCACCCTTTAAACACTGGCGCCTACTTCTTCTACATTTACAAAAGAAAACACACAAACTACACACAAGTCAAGCATAACACAGAAATAATATATCAGCCCCACAATCTTCTCCAATGCTTGTCCAGAATTGTCGCCGAACTTCGTTAAGTAGTAGCTCGACATTAAGGACAAAGGTTAAGAGAGAATTGAACTTGGCTCATCGGGGCTAGACACCAAAGATGGCCATGTGGAAGCAAGTACCAATGAATAAACATGAAAATGATAAGAAACAAACAAAAGACGAGGCAAGCAGAGAGAATCACGCAGAACTAAAAAAGAAAACAAGTTAGAAGAAAGAAAATAAATTAATCTCAATCTCAATATTATGTTAGAATCTGGTTCATCAGCTAATAATATTTCTTGATAAAATAATGTTATATATCCATGGAAAACCAATGAACAATTGAACATAGCCAATAAATCACAATCCAGTAGTAATATTCTCTTGGTCATCACAATCTATTCGTCACTTAGATAATTTCATAGTTACATGCATGTTGGCATGTTGCAAACCAAGCAACTATGGCATATGGTTCCAAAGTAAACCGTCCGTTCACATTTAATTTTAGGGGAAAGATAGACAAAGTCCACCGCTACAAAATGACAAAAGCGCTGTCATACCATGTATTAAAGGAAGATAGAGAGAACTGTATCTATCTTATCACAAGAATATGTAATTCTATCTTATCACAAGAGTATGTAATTACGCATTAAATACATACATCTCTCTTAACCATGTGGAGGGTTACATCTCATTTTGAACATAAAAACACTCGTTGTGGTGGCTGTTCACGTTAAGGCTGCGGTTTGAAAGAGAGGGTGAAATTGAAAAACACAGATTAAAAGATTACTAAATTAAATTTTTATATTATATTTAGTATAAAATTTATAAAATTGAATTATGTTTTAGTATTTTATTTGGTTTAATATATATATATATATATATATATATATATATATAAAATAAGAATATTTATTAAAATATTTTTAATTATTAAAAAAATATTATTAAAATTTCAGTTTTTATCTCTAAAAATTTTAATTATTTGTGTTTCCACTTTTTAGTAAAGATTAGAATTTTGTCTCTTAAATTTTATTTCAGTCTTTGATCCTCTAACACAATATTGAGTACTGAGTATTAGTCCTTTAGCATCTGAAAACAGATACTAACTAAAAGATCATATCTTTATAATTAAAGACAATATTACAACCAATATTTAACACAAAAAAAGTTATTTAAAATTTTTAAAAATACAAATATTGAAAATTTGATTATAAAAAATATCTAAAATTTAAACTTAACAAAAATTCATATTTAGTAAATTTTATATTAGGTTTATTTAGTAACTTTCTATAATAATGTTAATGGAAACTAATTGTTATAGTATTGGTTTTCTAATATTACTCTTAAGATATATCAATATGTATTATCTTAAACAATTAAAAAATACTATATATAAATATAATTTAATTTATTTTTAATATATATTTTACACTAATAACTAATTTTGATATCCACTTAAATAATTTAGTTATAAATATGGTCAGAATATTTACATGAAGACTAATAGCACTTCAATTAAAAATGTTGGGTCATTGTTTTACCCATTGATGGAAGAAGTGTTTCTAAACTAATAAAAAAGACAGAGTATAATGGTATAATTGTACTCTAGTGTAAATCCCTTAGACTAAAAAAAATATGGAAGCTATTTAAATGAAGATGTCAAAAATATTTTTTTACAAAGATTCTTTGTATAAAAGTATGGTTTATTTATTTAGCTACATTTTAAATAAAATAACACTTTTATAACATATCAAAATCTAATTCTACAATTCATTATCCAAAGGTTAAAAAAGAAAAGAAATTTTTACATAAAAACAATTATAAAATCTTCATCGAAATATCCACCAAAAAATAATATATATACAAACATAAAAAACATATACATAGTACAAATAAGATTATTGCTACTTTTAGACACTATATTTAACTATTTACATATAAATATGAATGAATATATTTTATATATTACAAAAATATGTAATTAACTATATAGTTTAGCTAGTAAATAAAATTAAAGTGATGTAAAACTTCATATCATAAAGGTACCAAATTCAATTCGATTTTCCACAGTAAATTTTTTAAAATTATTCCACTAATCAACATAACTGATCTAATATATTAGATATACGTAAATCTATAGAATAGTTATATGTAAGTAATAAAATGATTTTAAATTAGTGGTTAAAAAACCTATTCCTACCCACTGCTGGTTGTATACGTATAGGTTTCAGGCATGACTATTATTTCTTATTTAAAGGAGTAGGACATGCATACACATTGCATCCTCATTATACATTATCATTATTATTATTATTATTATTGAGACACCAAAAAAAGTTATTATTATTGATGTTGAAACTAGAAAAACAAATCTTGTGTATATATATACATCAAATAACGTTGGCAATGGCTACAGTAAAAGCAATGAGACTTGGTCCTCTTATTGCGTTCAGCTGTGCCCTAATTATAGGGTGCTCCCTAGTTTTTGGACAGTACAAGAAGGTGGAGGCAACATACATCGGCTATCCGGCAGTTGAAAAGGGCCGTGCATCTGGATGCAGTGTTAGACATACCGATCAATGTTACCCCACGCCGGCCAATCCATATTCAAGAGGCTGTGAGCCGGAAAATCGTTGCCGCGGGCCACCTGCTGCATCACCGGCATCACCGGCGTCATCTCCTCTTGACAACTACTCCAACCACCATGAAAAATCCAAAGCAAATTTGTTTCCAAAGTCATAGGATCATTGTATGCCATCATCATAGCCATAATATGCATCCTTTGGTCATCAGTTGTATTCTCGGAATAATAATAGTAAAAGGTAATAAGTCGCATGTAGTTATTTTCATGCGAAGTTGATAAAGAATAATTGAAAATTGTTAGATAATAATTTAATCAAATATATTAAATTATCTAAAAATTTTCAATTAATAATTTCACGTGAGATTCTAACATAATAAAAGCATAGTTTATTACATTTTATACGTGTCGTTTTGTTTTGTTTTTTTTTATATATTTGTATTAACTACAGTATCACACTATATATATATATACTTAATATTTTAGAGTAATGATCGAGAGGTTTAATTTATTTTTATAATTATCTTTTTATATTTTAAAAATAAAAATTTAAATATATGTTACTTTTTAAAAATATCATTGCAAAAAAATACTCATTTAACTACATTTAAAAATTATAGCTAAAAATGTAAAAAAAAAATTATGTCTTTGGCCAAGGTTACACTCTTTTTGCTTTGGAGACGTTTTAGTGGAGAATGTCTATTCTCAAAGGTTACGCTCTTTTATATCAAAAATTATACTTTTAGCGTTTAAAAATATGGTGCGTTTTTTAAGTGATGTTGTTCAGATCAAAGGTTACGCTTTCAACAACTTCCATACTTACTAGAATAGGTTACACTTATCTTTGCTACTACATCACCTTTAAAGCGTAGTTACATTGTATACCATAACTATTCTATATAAGTGTAGCCTATGTTCTTCAATTTTTTTTTTTATTTTCTATATATATATATATAAAAGGAATAGGAGAGTTTGATGTCTAATTTTTACTTTTCCATCTTAACCCTATTAATAAATAGTGATTAATATAACTGTCGTCTTAAAATTTGATCAAAAATATAATTACAGTTAATTTTTCTTTATTTTTGGTACAATTACCTCTTTATTCTATACATAACTTCTACCCATATTGTTTCTTTTTTGTTGTATGGAGTACATGTAGTACTCCCTTCCTATCTTTATTTCATTTAATGAAAAAAAATACGATAAATACATGTGTGGAGAATGGTAAAAAAATGAAAATAAAAATAAAAAATTTTAAAAAAATAATGAAACAAAAGATAATTTAAGATATTGAATATAAAATTAAAAAAAAATTTTTTAGCAATTAAAATTATGCGAGAAAAAGAGTTCTTTAAATAGAAATTTTTATATCTGCTTCAAATTAAATAAGATTGAAAAAATAAATAAATTTATAAATATATTTATAAATTTTTATCTTAATTATTACATATAATAACAACGTAATAATTTAGTATTATACTTAAATTAATTTAAATTTTATTATCATATACATTAAAAAAATTAAATAACTTATAAAATTATTATTTTTATTTTTATTTTTGTCTCAAAATTATAATTTAAAAAATATAAAAATTAATTTTCTAAAAATATTAGAAAAAAATAACTATAAAAATTATAATTTTGTTTTGAAATTAAATAAAACTTTAAAAAAAATCTTAAAAATTTTATTATTTAGAAACATAAAAGTTGATATATTAGATCTAAAGAAAAATTAAGAACTATTACAAATAAGTGTTAAGAGTAGGTAAAGTATTTAACAATGTAATAATTTTATATTCAATTGTATATGTTAATAGTACTAAAATAGTAGTGTCCATATAATATTACTCTTTTAAGAAAATATAATATATTTGATTTTTTTTTATAATTGTTGACAAATTTGATAATTTGATTAACAAAAAATTTGAATAATTTATATCTTAAATATTTTCTTAAAGTAATAAAATATGGCTTAACAAGTAAGTGTGAAAAATAATAAGGATTTATATAATAGTTATACATTTAGATATCTAAATTAAAGAAGAAAAAAATTCTTTTAGCAAATTTTTAATAACTCAAAAGTTAACACCATGAATAGTTATGGATCAAAGTGATAAACAAAAATAAGAGTTGGGATAATGGTACGGTAATAATTAATTACAATCAAGATGAATAGAAAAAAAAAAGAATAAAATAAGGCAACATAATAGTAATGATAAGAGAAAGGATAGTGTATAATATGATGAGATAATAATAATATAATTAAAATAAAAATTAATAATCTTAAAAAATAATAAAATTAAAGATAATTAAAGATGTTTAAGATAAGATTGAAGAAATATTTTCTTTTTTTATTAAAATTATGTATAGAGAGATAAAGAATATTTTAGATATAAATTTTTAAATTCTCTTCTAATTAAATAGGATTGAAAAAATAAATAAATTTAATAATATTTATAAATAACTAATCTGTAAATAATATTAGTAAATTTTTATTTTGATTTTGTTATACATAATAACAACTTAATATTTTTTAATTTAAATTATTTATTTTATACATTTTAAATGTTAAATAACTTAAAATATTATATTTTTTATAATTTATTTTAATTATTAATATTAAATTTATAATTTAAAAATAAAAATATAAAATTAATTTTTTAAACTCAATAGAAAAGCGATTGAACAAGCACAATAGTACCTGTTGAGCGGCTAATATATATAATATTCTAATAATTTTGTACAACTTAATATTTATTAATATGATTACATATATAATTCATCATTTTTAATTAAATTAGTTAAATATTATAAAATAAAAATAAATACATAATAATACTAAATAATTTCGTTAAATAATAAAAATGATCTTTTAACAAAATATATTTATAATGAACCAAAAGTATTGAAATAGAAATAAACATAATTTAAAATATTCATACATCTCACACTAAATTAAGCATATTCATATCAGAATATGCATGAAACCACTTAAAGTTTATTACTAATATATTACGAAAAATCAAAATATTATATCCTACATAAATATCTTCTAATAAAAATCATTAATCAACTATACATCTATCAGTTCTCAACACTATTTCATTTTTGCTAATAAACCATCGTGATAAACAACTTAATCTTTATCAACATTCTCAAAATTATTTAATTACTCTGCAGGTCCCTATAGTTTCACCAAATTTTCAATTAGGTCCCTATACTTTTTTTCTTTTCAATTGGGTCCCTATACGTGAATTTTTTTTTCAATTAAGTCCCTATTAACGTTTAACGTTAAAAAAAACGTTAGTGAGTTGTGAAATGACTTATTTACCCCTTTCTTCTCCCGATAAACAGATCTGTGTCTGAGTTATTTGAGGTTTCTCTTCTTCTCCGTTTTTCATTTTCAATTTTTATCTTCTCCAAATTTATGGCTCAAAGTCAAGGAACCTCATTCATTCTCTCTTCGGGAAGCTGTGTTTCCAGGAGCTCCAACCCAAAGGAAAGAAGACATCTGTGTTTCTGTGGAGAGGCAGTAACAATCTGCCGTTCCTCAGCCGTTTCTGACCATGGTAGGAGGTATGTTACTTGTGGGAAGATACCAAAATGCAACTTTTGAGTGAATTGATGATTTTGAGTGGATTGAGGTTGATGACGATGCAAAGAATGAGTGGCCAAAGGAAAAGAAATGGCGGGTTCACTGTTTTTGTGGTGACACTCTAAGTCTTCAAATTTCAGGAACAACAAAAAATCCTAATAGAAGATTTATTTCTTTCCCTAATAGAAGATGCAAATTTTTTGAGTGGGTTGATGAAGTTAGTGCAAGAAGTAACGTGTCTGCTGCTGCTGTTGGAGTTGTTGGAACACAAAATTCTGCTAAGTTGGAGGGTGAAATGTGAAAATTGGATGCACAAGAAAGAAAGATAGAGAGACTAAACGTGGAAATGGAGAGATTAATTGTTAAAGTCAGAGAAATAGATGCTTGTGTGGGTAGATTATGTGATGAGTTCAATATTTTCCAAGAACAAGTTGGGAGATTAGATGACAATATGAAAATTCAATGTAAAATGCAATATATGCTATTTATGTTTTTGCTAGTCTTAATAATTGAAATGTGGTTTGCAAGATTTTAGAGTTATCTGTGCTATGAAATTTTATGTAAAAGGATCTATGGCTTCAATCCAATTAAAGCTAATTATGTTTAGTTTGAATGAATTTTGCATTTTGATGTATTTTGTGTGTGTATAACAATAAAATGATAGTTGGAAAGAAACTTTATCAATGTGAATATTTAAAGTTTCACAATTGACAACAACTTGCAGAAAAAATGGCCAGATAATATGCCACATATATTTTCATTAAATAAGTGTTTCTGTACCTCTTACTTACACAAAATATCACAGCATAAGTGGTCATATATGCCACATACCTAGTCCAAAATAAAGGTCCAAGAAGTGCAACAATTAAAAGTGGTCCAACCTAATTCCAAAATATCAAAATAGTGGTCCTATCCACATAATAAACAGTGGCCACAGAGACACAATTGAAAACAAAATATACTATATAATAGCAACCCCAACAACCCTAACTATAAATTTAATCATACTTCAGTCATCACTTAGGTCTATATGTAGAGTAGGTGCCCCTTTTTGCTTCCTCACTCCTAACTTTAGCCGCCCATTTCTCCTCATACCAAACACCTTTGTCTTGAATAAAAGTTGAGAAGATGCTTTAGGTGGTTGTTGAGAATTTGCACTTGCCACAACTAGGGGAGGCTGGGAGGCTGACCCTTCAAGAGGTAAGGCTTGTTGTGAGGTGGCTATGGTTGGAGCCTGAGAATTTATTTATAACACAGCATAATCAATTTATAATCCTGTTATAATCTATTTATAAGGCAGCATAATCTATTTGCAATCCACATTGATAAAACAGCAATTTATAACACAGCATAATTTATAATCTATTTTCACACACCATATGTCATATGTTATACTATGACAACGTAATCCACTAAACACATCAAACACCCTATAATTTTGATTAGAAAATAGTAAAACAGCAGTTTGTATATTCAAATTTGTAAAATATCTGACATAATTAAATTAGGATAATACCTTCTATTATGTCTATATTATCTGCAGTTGCTATATGTAAACTATTATTGCTTTTTCTATCTTGCTTAAAGAAAAGAACAGAAAAGAAAAGTAAACAAAAAATAAATCCAAGAAGCTTGTTATTAGCACCAATCAATTTAAAAGCAATGATACAAGATGAATCATCCAATGAAAAGAAAACAAACAAGAAATAAAACCCCAAAGAAAAGAGATATAGATATTAGATACCAATACTCCCAAATTAGAGCTTAGGCAGCATATTAGCATTACTGTTAATGAGTGGGTGTGGAGTTTTCAAAGACCAGACCAATATGATCAATATTTTCAATTGACTTAATATGAGCACATAATTCACTTTGACCAAACAATAATATGAACACACAATTCACTTAATGCACGCGCACACACACACTTCACTTCAAATTCAATACTTCATCATGATCATCAGCTATATCCATCTATGAATGATCATGACTTTGGAGAGCATGATATATAAGGTCAAATCGATAATGTTTATATGTTAAAAAAAAATCGTCGAATTATGTATTTTCTAGAGCAATTTGCAAATTTGAGAGTAACACTCCAAATCAATTAACACTGTTAAGAGAAACAAAACTAAATTATTGCAAACCATTAAATCAAAACAATCCTTATACATAAATATTGATACCCTAAACCCTAACTAAACCATTAAATCAAAACAATCTAGAAATCAATTCAACAAATACATAATCAACCAATGCCATAATTTTAAAGAAATAAAATTAGCATAAATATCAAATTTTAAAACTGAAAACAAAAAGAGGTTTTTTTTTGTTACCTGTTTGCAGACAATTCGAGTGCAGGGAGAAGGAGTAGAGGCACAATGCGGAGACGGGAGGCCAAGCGCTACGAGGCTCGGCACGTGCAGCGCGGTGACGCCAGGCGAGGGACTTCACCGCGAGGAACGGCGACGCCTTGGACGGACAAGCGAGAGGGAAGGAGGCAACGAACAGCACACCACCACGCATTCGTTGCAGTTGATGCCAGACACAGACGCCGCCGACGGACCAACGCAGAAGACGCAGGAGACACAGGAGGAGACGAGAGCAACTTAGGGTTTTTTTTTTCTTTGGGATGAAATGTGAGGGGTGCTTTTGGTATTTGGGAAAAATTCATATTAGTTCACCTGGCCACTCCAGCTAAATGAGAGGAATATTCTTTTTTTACCAAGAATATTCTGTTATGTTAAACGTAATACTGACGGCAGGGACTTAATTGAAAAAAAAATTAACATACAGGGACCTAATTAAAAAGAAAAAAAAGTATAAGGACCTAATTAAAAATTCGGTGAAACTATAGGAACCCGCAGAATAATTAAACTTAAAAAATATTTATAATGTTATAGTGTTTAAATTAAACAAGAGTAAACTGATTCACAATTATAAAAATAGATAAATGAATACATAGTGGTTTTATCAAACACATTCATTTAGAACCCTTAATCAAACAGAACACTACTAGCTAGCTAGTTATTTAGCTCCTATTCTTCTTCCTCCTCCTCTTTAAACAAATTGAGTCGGGGCATGTCCCCAAAAACTGATGCTGCAACCGGAGAAGAAGGTAGGGTTACCATGACCAAGATGCCTTCACTCGATGTCTTCCTCATAGGGTATGAAACTTTGTCCACTTAAATAAGAGAAAAATTGGGTTTTATTATACTTTTGTTAAAAATAAAAAAGTACGTATTCAAGCATAGTAATAGCCCCCTTGATTGAAAATTTGCTGCATTCTCAGGTTCATTCGAATTGTTCTCATTCTATTCCACAAGAATTTATATGCACCAAGAAGTCTCTCATCATAGGACTGATCTAGCAGAGAAAGTAGATATTCAATTGTCTTCTGTAGTATGGGCATTGGTTGAATCAAGCTTGCTTTCCTCTCTGTTGTCCTAATATATTGCCATGAAACATGATAAATGTTACTAATGAGAAGTGATAATAGTATTTATGAAAAAAATAAACTAAATGAAGAATATATTCATAAACTTGTAAACTAAAACAGAATAAAAATGAAGAACAAAATAAATAAATAAATAAATAAAATCAATTTGAATTGAATCATCATATATATTGTTGTGATTTCTTTGTATTTTACAAAACATTGACAACTAATCTGAAATTCTGCACAAACCTTTCATAATCACCAAATCCCAAGCTACACAGATGGATAATCGACAGTTATAACTTGAATTATAGAGTTAAGATACTGAACTAAATAAAGAATTAATCATGTGTAGACAAAAACATTCTTATCCACTGTCACTAAACATTCAAAAAGTAATAATGAATAGATAAAAGAAAAGGTTAAATAATTGAGATAAAAAATAAGAAAAACAAACACTTTTGTGATTTGTCCCACATACCACTTTGACAATTGTTTCACCAGACAAACAATTATCCGAGGATATGGCTGGGATTCATACACTAATTTTACAGAACTGTCCTTAAAATTATACTGCAAATAAATGTAAAATATATAAAGTTTTCTGTTCTTTGTTGCACCTTTTGTTCAACCATTTACTAGGATAAACAGAAACTGTGGAGGGATGATGATAACAATAAAATTTTCACTTTTTAGTAGAGAAAAAAAAAAGTTTAATATTAAATGCTATGTTGCAAGTGCATGGTTGTCAATCACTAGAAAGATATGATACACAAACACAATTGTAATTTTAGCCTTATATATTGCATAGTATTGGTAGAACAAACAAAAGTATTCAACCACTTGATAAAACCAAAATAACGAGCATACCTCATTATCTGTTCCATGTCCAAGATGTCCGTACCGCAGAAGTCCTGCAGTCTTGGGAAATAAAATAAAAAATGTCTTCCAATTGATGCCATTCCTGATTTGAAAGAAACTTCCATAGCATTAGCAATTATGAATGCAGAAACAATATTGGGAGTTTATAACCAAATTATTTTAATGTGCAGAAATAATATTATTTGTTTATAACCATTCTCCTTAAATATAAAGTATCTAATACTACCTGCGACTTATAGTAACTAACAATCATAATTAATTAGGTTCGGAGATCAAGGATATAGACAATAGATTAACTTCATTATTATGATATTTAGACAGCAGTAGAAATTATATCTTTATGTTTGTATATTGAATAAAATCAATCAATTAATTCAATCAAATATGGGTTTTCTTTGTTTTAAGTGCTCTTAATACCTCCTTTGCAGCTAAATTCTCATACTTCTCTTTGGCAATTTGTTCACAGTCTAAATTTTACTGTCAATAGAATATTTATCTGGAGAATCAGAACTGATCTCTCACTTCTAAAAAAAGTGAAATAACAAAAACAGTTAATTATGATCATGACAAAAATATTACATTTAAATAATTTCAATCATTTGAAATGAGTACTTGCTCATATAATCTTAATTCATCAAGGGACTTTAAATACTGTTGTAAAAGTAAAGTAGCTTAAATTTTAAAGACAATATCACAATATGCTACTCCATTCATATTCAAAGTTTCACTGACAGTCAGAATAGCAAATATGACATACCACTTCATTATTGCTACGTTTCTAAGGTGCAACTAGCTTTGATTTCTTAGCCCCTTTCCTAGCTAGTTTTATTTCTTAACTTTCATCATTCTCAAAGGTCATCAAGCAGGGGTAGTTTGCACAAAAGAAAGGTATAAGTAAAAATTAACTAAACCAAAATATTAGATATTTTAAAAAGAGAATTGCCACACGAAAACAGTCATGCTTAACTAACAAGACCAGATTAAAATATTGTAAATTCACTCTGGCAAGTTATGATCAGATCATCAGAGAGTAGCATGAAGGTCAAGTTATGACTAGATAAACCAATCTACTAATAATTATTTCATGATATCTATCGTAAATGCATGCCATTCAACATGTAATTTAATTCATAATAATCAGTTTATCCCAAGAAAGTAATCCAGCTTTCTCAAGAATAACACTAATAATAACTACCAAACATGCTGGTACTTAGTTTCCAATGAGAGAATAACGCTAATAACAACTAACAAACCCTAACAAAGCAAGATGCAAATAAAGCAAAATGCAAAATAAAAAAAGCAAACTCTAGCATAGTAAGAAGCAGAAATTACAAAAGATTGTAAAATCCCAAAAATGAGAACAAATCCTCAAAAAAATTGCAAAACCAGAAAATTCATACACACCATTGATCTCTGTTCAGTGCTAATGTCTCGGTTCATCGTCACTACCATCTCAGTTTTCCATCGCGGTTCGTCACCAGTCAGGGACGGATTTATTTATAAGCTAGTGCGGGCAACTGCCCCAGTGAGATTTTAAAAAATAAGTAGTAATTCTGAGTGAAATACCATAATTGCCCCATTATATAATTAATTTTGGCCCCAGTAGTTCAAAGTTCCGAATTCCTAACGCTTCTTCTTCTTCTTTTCTCTCTGTTGGGAATAAGACACCATTCCCCCTTGAGAAAACACCTTTGACAGAGAAATAAAATAGACACAATCACAACACAAGAATTTAACGTGGAAACTCCAATTACCGGAGAAAAAACCACGGCCGTTATCAAATGACAACTAGAGAATATCACTATGTGAAAATTGTTACAACATATAGACTTCTTTCTCTCTAACACTGGCACCCCAGTACACCCACACTCTCTCAAAGCAAATATCTAACTACACCTCACAACACTCTCTAATCAAAGAATATGATGACAAGTCATCTTAGCCTAGTTTCACTAGCCTTTTTCTTTTGTTTTCAATTGATTTTATGCACTTTCTTAAGCCATAAGCAAGCCAATTGGGTAGATTTCCATGTTTCCTTTGATTCAATCAACCATGTATGAATTCATGCACTTTCATGAGATTTTATGCCATAATTGTCATATATTATGAAAGAAACACAATCTCATGATTTGGGGCATAGCTTTGATTGTTTTGATTGATTGATGATAGGTGGAAAGAGTTTTGAAGAAGGTTGAAGGAAGAAGGAATGGCTAGGAGCAAGAGAGAACAAAAAGTTTGAGCCAAAGTTTGCCTCAAACTTTAGCTCAAACTTTTAGAAGAGTTGAAAACATGCTAGAGAAAAAAAGCTTGAGCCAAAGTTTGCCTCAAACTTTAGCTCAAACTTTTGGGAGAAAAGCTTGCGCCAACGTTTGCCTCAAACTTTTTGGCAAACGTTGGCGCCACACATATACACAAGGGGGCCAACGTTTGAGCAAAAGTTTGACCTCAAACTTTAGCCCAAACGTTGGTAGCAGCAAGTGAAGCCATCTGGTATAAAAAGTTTGAGTAAAAGTTTGCCTCAAACTTTTACTCAAACTTTCATGATTTCAACCCGGTTCACAATGGATCTTTCTCCAACTCCAAGAGCAATCAACCAAGGCCTTTATCAACCCAATTCCATCAAGAGCAAAGGTCCAATTCAAGGCTTGAAGACCATTTGAAGAAAGTGTATAAATAGCTTAGGATTTAAGTTTTAGGAGAGCTTTTCCGGAGAGAATTTTTGGAACACTTACAGAGAGCTCACCTTTAGATTTTTGAATTGTTGTTTTAGAATTCTAGAGAATTGGGAAGGAGAATTGATCTCTCTTCTTCCTTGTTCTTGCTTGAGCACTCTTTACTTTTCTTGCTTTGGATCTTGGGTGAAGAATTGAAGAACTTCTGTTTCAATCTCACCTTGAGATCTTGTTAAATTTTCTGCATAATTGAATTCCTTTTCTGTTAATTGCTTCTTCTTCTAATCTCTCTGCAATTTACACTTCTTTATTTCCTTTGCAATTGTTCTTGCTGGATCTAGGAAGGCAGTGAGATCTAGACTCAGCTATCTAGTCTCTTGAGTCCTGAGATCTACAGTTTTAAATTTCAATTTCTTTATTTCATTGCTACACCAAGCTTTTTCTCATTTCCGTTTTAGATCCAGTTTAATTCAAGTCATCTTCTACTTGTCTGTTCATTGCATTTTACTTTTCCTTGTTTAATTTCTGCAAATCCAATTCCCAATTCCCTTTACAATTCAAGCCATTTACATTTCTTGCACTTTAAGATTCTGCAATTTATATTTCTTGCGTTCTAAGTTTCTGTCATTTAATTTCTTGTTCTTTAAGATTCAGCACTTTATTTTCTGTTCTCTTTAATTTCATGCAATTTACCCATTCCCTTTACTTTCCATGCAATTTAAATTCTGTTAATCACAAATCACTCAACCAAATCTTGATTCGCTTGACTAAATCAACCACTAAACTAAAATTGCTCAATCCTTCAATCCCTGTGGGATCGACCTCACTCCCGTGAGTTTTATTACTTGATGCGACCCGGTGCACTTGCCGGTGAGTTTTGTGTGTTTGGAATTCGTTTTTCGTTTTTCGAAAACACACATCAAGTTTTTGGCGCCGTTGCCGGGGATTGATTAGATTGACAATGATTAAGTGAAATGGAGATCTAGATCAAGCACTTTTTCTTTTCTGTTTCTTTAACTTTTGACTAACACGCTAACTGTTTGAATTTTTGCCTAAGCTAACTAATATTTCACTTCAGCCATGGATTGAAGTGTTATTGCTTTTCTAGTATTGTGTGATTCTTGTGTTTTGCTTGTATGTCAGATACAAGAAGAGAGATCCATACCTTTCATGAAACTGACAAAAGAATCCTCCGAAGGCTAAGAAGAGAAGCAAGAGAAAAAAATGTTGCTGGAGAGGAAGAATCAGATGAAGAATATCATGAATTGGAGGAACACTCAACAAATCCAACAAATCCACCAGTGAGAATGACCAACAACAATGGTCAACCCCAGAGGAGAGTCTTGGCTTCATATACATTTGCTAATCCAAGGCATTGTGGGAGTAGCATCCTTACCCCAAATGTCGATGCAAATAACTTTGAATTGAAGCTCCAACTCATCACCTTGGTGCAGAACAACTGTTCCTATGGAGGAGGCCCCTTGGAAGATCCAAACCAGCACCTATCCACCTTCCTGAGGATATGTAACACAGTGAAGACCAATGGTCTGCATCCTGACAGTTACAAATTGCTGCTATTTCCATTTTCCCTCAAAGACAAAGCCACTCAATGGTTGGAATCCTTCCCAAGAGACAGCATCAACAACTGGGATGATCTAATAACCAAGTTCCTTGCCAAGTTTTACCCACCTCAAAGAGTTATTAGATTGAAGACTGAAGTACAAACATTCACACAAATGGATGCTGAACCCTTGTATGAGGCATGGGAACGATACAAAGCTCTAATCAGGAAGTGCCCTCCTGAGATGTTTAATGAATAGGATAAACTCCAAAATTTCTATGAAGGACTGACAATGAAAGCTCAAGAGGCACTTGACTATTCACTAGGAGGCTCAATGCAACTCATGAAGACAGCTGAAGAGGCCCAAAACCTCATTGATATGGTGGCAAATAATCAATATTTCTTTGCTCATTAGAGACAACGCCAACCATCACTAAGGAAAGGAGTGTTAGAAATGGAAGGGGTTGACACCCTCCTAGCTCAAAACAAGATAATGCAGGAGCAGATTCAACAACAATTTGAGCAGATGGCTAAAAAGATTGATAGCTTGCAAGTTACAGCAGTGAATACAAGCCAACCATCAACCACATGGGGGCAAAATAATGAAAACCAAGAAGATCAGCAGCAGGAACAACCTCAATATGTGCACAACCAAGGTTCAGGCCAAAATGAGGTTTATGGTGACACCTACAATCCATCCTGGAAGAACCATCCAAATCTCAGATGGGGAGATAACCACACTCAAAACCAACAACCATGGCAAAGGAATTCAAACCAAAACAACTCAAGAAGCAACCAGAACAACAACCAGCAAAACATAACCCACAATCCATATAGAAAACCCCAAAATGACCATCCAAATTCCAGCTATTATCCACCCAATAATTCAGTCACTAACCAAAACAACCATCATCCACCTTCCACATCCACATTCCACCCACAAAACAACCCCACAAATAGTTCAAACAACTTCCAACAACAACCATCTCACTTTACACAACCACAACTAAATCCAGACTCCCAAAGAATCTCTAGTCTAGAGATAATGGTGGAGAAACTCATAAAAAATCAAGAGATGGCAAGACAAGATCAGGAAGCAGCACGGAAGGATCAAGCCATAACAAATAAAAATCTTGAGAGGCATATGGAACAAATGGCTAAACGAATTGCAGAGATGGATGAGAAGCAATCAAATGTATCCCCTAGTGCCACTCAAGACCACTCAAGGGACAAAGGAAAAGCTACAAAGTGGGAGGAGTGCAAAGCAATTATAGTGGAAAGTGAGAAGAAAGCCATCAATCAGGAAGAACACAACAGAGAAGTTCCACAAAAAGAGACAGAAGAGAGAAGTGAAGAAGACCAAGAAATCAAGAATGCAAAAAGCTCAAAGAGAGATAAGGACATCCTTGAAACACAACTACAAGAGAAGAAGGAAGGGGTGAAGCCACATATCCCCAAACTTCCATACCCTCAGAGGTTCAAAAAAGAGAATGAGGACAAGCAATACTCAAAGTTCCTGGACATATTCAAGACCCTCAGCATCAATATTCCTTTCTTAGAAGCACTTGAACAGATGCCAGTGTATGCCAAATTTATGAAGGAAGTGCTGAGAAATAAAAAGTCCCTAAAAGAAGGACAAATTGTTGAGATGACAATGGAATGTAGTGCTATTCTCCAAAGAGAGTTACCAGAGAAGAAAGATGATCCTGGGAGTTTTTATATACCTTGCACCATAGGAGACATAACAATTGAAAAGTCATTCTGTGACCTTGGTGCAAGCATAAACTTGATGCCTTTGTCTCTAATGAGGAAACTTCGAATTTGTGAGCTGAAATCCACACGAATACTCCTTCAAATGGCTGACAAATCCATCCAGCAAGCAGTTGGAGTTGTAGAGAATGTACTGGTAAAAGTGGGAAAATTCCTTCTCCCAGCTGATTTTGTCATTCTGGATATGGAGGAGGACCCTAACACCCCCATCATCCTAGGGAGGCCTTTTCTTGCTACGGGCAGAGCACTGATAGATGTTGAAAAAGGGGAATTGTTGCTGAGAGTGCATGATGAGCACCTAGCATTCCATGTTTTTAAAACCCCACATGAGCCCACTCAAGAAGAAGAGTGTACGGAGGATAAGGCCAGAGATCAAAGTTTGAAGGAGGTAGTCAATGAGTTAGCTCCAAGACTTCCAAATCCATGCTTGAAAGAAGTAGAGATGGTGCAACAGACCAAAGAAATCAAGGAGGAACTAGATCCAAAACCTCCAGATGAGAAATTCAACATCTCAGATACGGAACCACCAAGGTAGGGAGTATCTTTTGAGAAAGAAAAGAAGAAGAGGCCAAGAGGGTGGAGAAACAAGAAGATCCCTACTGAAGGCTTTTCACCAGGGGATAAAGTAGTGTTAAACACCCAACCAATGAAGGTGTCCCCACAATCATCTGAATACTACACTGTGAACCGGGTCCTTTCACTTGAACACCTAGAGATCATCAAAAAGGAGACCGGAAGGAAGTTCACAGTAAGAGGAGAAAAGCTGAGGCACTATGCTTTTCAGCCTCCATGATCAAAGAACGAGATGTCAAGCTAGTGACAATAAAGAAGCGCTTGTTGGGAGGCAACCCAACCTGAGGTAGTTTTCTTTTCATAGCTGTTTCAATAAAAAGGTTGAATAGTTTTGTCTGTATTGCAAGGATCTAAGTTGGGTGTTGCACACCAAAACAATATAAGGGAGAATGAAGGATTCTAAGTTTGGTGTTCCACCAAAATCTCATTTAAAAGCATACTCTCACCTCTTGCATAATGATAGCTCCAAGCAATCAGACAAATTATTCAACCAGTTAATTGCTTCTTAGTTTGGTTCCATAACCTATAGCAAGGCCAAAAGAATTTATAAATGTACAACCTGTTGCATTAGAGACAGTGGCAAGGAATTAAGTTTGGTGTTCCCACACCAAATTGAATCCAAAAAGCCACACTCAATTCATGCATACTAACCAGTCACCTAAGGGCTTGAGAAGCAAGCAACTTTTGAGAATTGTGCAGGGAACGAACCACCATTTGAAGACATTATGCATCATGACTCAAAAGGGGCACAACAGAAGGAAGAACAAAAGAACTGCAAACCAATAGGTTGTATTTATACTTAACTTTTGCTGTTGAGAAATGCTTTGATTTATGTCTTGCTAAAGTGTTCATCTAGTTCAAGTAGATTCAATTTTCTTTTGCAATAAGTAAGCTAGTCCAAGTGTGTGCTTGTATGTTTACTTTCACTTAACTAACTGCATGCTTTGTCCCCTGTATCTTTAATTCAATAAAAAGAAATGTTTGAATGTGAAGTAAGATAGTTCTCTGTTAGATAGAAGTACAATAAAAGTAAGTGGTGGTATGTATGTGTGATTGTATGATAACTCACTTTTAGTGAATAAAAGAACTAGGATGTCTCCTTCTAAGTAGAAAGTGGCCTACTGTCTATGAATCTCAATCAAATAAAAGTTCTTGGTTAAAAAGAAAAACAAAAAGAGAAAAGAAAAAGCCAAAAAGTGGCAACAGAACAAAAGAAAATAAAAAGAAACAAAGCTAGACACCAATAGCTTGAACCTTAGAATATATGCCTGTGGTGTTTTTGTACTAGGATCTGCTTGGATTATTAAGTTCTTTGGAGTGCATCAACACTTGGTGACTTGAGTTAACTAACTCGGGATCATCAGCTGAAAGTCCACTATCAAGAGCAACCTAACTACAAGGCATTTAGTAACCCAAAGAGGTGCTGGGCATCAATGTTCTAAGAAGGAATGTGAGCCAAGTGTCTATAGTGAATAATGTGTCAAGTATAAAGAAAGAAAAGAACTTGTTACACATGACACTGAACTAAAGCTTATAGAGAAAAACAATAGTCAAGGACAAAGGAATAATGAGAGATCATAGCAGTGTGTTGCCTGATGCTTGAAGGAGACTTTCTAGGCCTAAAAGTCAATAAGAAGTGAGTGTTTACATATCCACATAAAACCCCATGAACTACCAATAATACTCTGCTAGCATGAACATCCTCTTCCATTTCATTCTTTCTTCTCAATAATTCTTTTCTTGCTTGGGGACAAGCAAGCTTTAAGTTTGGTGTTGTGATGACAAGTCATCTTAGCCTAGTTTCACTAGCCTTTTTCTTTTGTTTTCAATTGATTTTATGCACTTTCTTAAGCCATATGCAAGCCAATTGGGTAGATTTCCGTGTTTCCTTTGATTCAATCAACCATGTATGAATTCATGCACTTTCATGAGATTTTATGCCATAATTGTCATATATTATGAAAGAAACACAATCTCATGATTTGGGGCATAGCTTTGATTGTTTTGATTGATTGATGATAAGTGGAAAGAGTTTTGAAGAAGATTGAAGGAAGAAGGAATGGCTAGGAGCAAGAGAGAACAAAAAGTTTGAGCCAAAGTTTGCCTCAAACTTTAGCTCAAACTTTTAGAAGAGTTGAAAACATGCCAGAGAAAAAAGTTTGAGCCAAAGTTTGCCTCAAACTTTAGCTCAAACTTTTGGAAGAATTGAAAACACCCCAGAGGAAAAAAGCTTGAGCAAAAGTTTGCCTCAAACTTTTTGGCAAACGTTGGCGCCACACTTGCACACCCTGGAGGAGAAAAGTTTGCGCCAACGTTTGCCTCAAACTTTTTGGCAAACGTTGGCGCCACACATATACACAAGGGGGCCAACGTTTGAGCAAAAGTTTGACCTCAAACTTTAGCCCAAACGTTGGTAGCAGCAAGTGAAGCCATCTGGTATAAAAAGTTTGAGTAAAAGTTTGCCTAAAAGTTTGCCTCAAACTTTTACTCAAACTTTCATGATTTCAACCCGGTTCACAATGGATCTTTCTCCAACTCCAAGAGCAATCAACCAAGGCCTTTATCAACCCAATTCCATCAAGAGCAAAGGCCCAATTCAAGGCTTGAAGACCATTTGAAGAAAGTGTATAAATAGCTTAGGATTTAAGTTTTAGGAGAGATTTTCCAGAGAGAATTTTCGGAACACTTACAGAGAGCTCACCTTTAGATTTTTGAATTGTTGTTTTAGAATTCTAGAGAATTGGGAAGGAGAATTGATCTCTCTTCTTCCTTGTTCTTGCTTGAGCACTCTTTACTTTTCTTGCTTTGGATCTTGGGTGAAGAATTGAAGAACTTCTGTTTCAATCTCACCTTGAGATCTTGTTAAATTTTCTGCATAATTGAATTCCTTTTCTGTTAATTGCTTCTTCTTCTAATCTCTCTGCAATTTACACTTCTTTATTTCCTTTGCAATTGTTCTTGCTGGATCTAGGAAGGCAGTGAGATCTAGACTCAGCTATCTAGTCTCTTGAGTCCTGAGATCTACAGTTTTAAATTTCAATTTCTTTATTTCATTGCTACACCAAGCTTTTTCTCATTTCCGTTTTAGATCCAGTTTAATTCAAGTCATCTTCTACTTGTCTGTTCATTGCATTTTACTTTTCCTTGTTTAATTTCTGCAAATCCAATTCCCAATTCCCTTTACAATTCAAGCCATTTACATTTCTTACACTTTAAGATTCTGCAATTTACATTTCTTGCGTTCTAAGTTTCTGTCATTTAATTTCTTGTTCTTTAAGATTCAGCACTTTATTTTCTGTTCTCTTTAATTTCATGCAATTTACCCATTCCCTTTACTTTCCATGCAATTTAAATTCTGTTAATCACAAATCACTCAACCAAATCTTGATTCGCTTGACTAAATCAACCACTAAACTAAAATTTCTCAATTCTTCAATTCCTGTGGGATCGACCTCACTCCCGTGAGTTTTATTACTTGATGCGACCCGGTGCACTTGCCGGTGAGTTTTGTGTGTTTGGAATTCGTTTTTCGTTTTCCGAAAACACACATCAGAGTACAGAGGAAAAGAAAAATCAGATACAAGCTTAAAGTGTTTCTGACTGGTGCAAAAACAAATGGAGAACTTAGCCTCATATTTATAGCCTAGGCCACCCACTCCATTTGCTATCCTAAGCAATGTGGGACTAATTCAACCAAATCCTAACAATCTCCACCTTGATTGAAATAGTCACACATCTTCAGCTTCTATTGTCAACACCGACAATTCTTTGCTGCCATTGTCTATACCGACAATCATAGTTCAGAGAACTATCATACTCCACCATGAAAGTATACTCACTTGGAATTAGACCACTCCAAGCATTTCGCCTTGGTACAGATCGAAACCTTGCTAAAAATTCATGGTGCAACTTCCAAATTGGCTTTTCCTGGAAGTTCTTCAGCCATCGACCTAACTCCGCCACACACCTTGCATCTCAACGCCAACCAATGCCCGTGTGCAATTGTGGACCCAATTGCCACAACTTATCCTTATCCATGGCAGTGCGGTAATACCATGAGGATACTTCTTGTCTTCTAGAGAACATCATCTTCTCTCATAGAGAGAGCAACCAGAGATCTTCTCCTTCAACGCCTTGTGCAAACCTGATTGTATCAACACATCCTTGACTTGTATTTGCCACAAGCCAAAATTGATTCTTCCATCAAATTTCTCTATTTCAAGCTTCACAGCACTTGAATATCCTGACATTGTTGCAACCGTATACTGGAATAGTATAACTCAACTGTAGACCGTGCACTAGGAAGGGTCCCCAGGAAAGAGAGGTGGGTCACAATGGACACACTTAAATACCAGGTTTTTCCTTAGCCAGAACCTTTCCAAACTGCACTCTCACAGTGTCACACTGCCTTCCAGCAACAACAGCAGCAACTAAAGATCAACCTCAAGCCACAGGGACAAAATTCTTTTCTGATGTGGAAGGTCAGACTAGGCTGCAACCACAGAGCATACTAAGAATAAATCCCACCGAACCGAAGCTCTTGATACCACTTGTTGGGAATAAGACACCATTCCCCCTTGAGAAAACACCTTTGACAGAGAAATAAAATAGGCACAATCACAACACAAGAATTTAATGTGGAAACTCCAATTACCGGAGAAAAAACCACGGTCGTTGTCAAATGACAAACCAGAGAATATCACTATGTGAAAATTGTTACAACACATAGACTTCTTTCTCTCTAACACCGGCACCCCAGTACACCCACACTCTCTCAAAGCAAATATCTAACTACACCTCACAAAACTCTCTAATCAAAGAGTACAGAGAAAAAGAAAAATCAGATACAAGCTTAAAGTGTTTCTGACTGGTGCAAAAATAAATGGAGAACTTAGCCTCATATTTATAGCCTTGGCCAACCACTCCATTTGCTATCCTAAGCAATGTGGGACTAATTCAACCAAATCCTAACACTCTCCAAATCTAAAATCCCTAATTGCTCCAAGCCTGCAGCCTCCACCCTCCAGGCTCTAATTTAAAAATCCCTAATGGGCACTTGATAGACAAATTGAGAATTTCATATTAGATGTGTGTTATGATGATCAATTCTCAAATTTAAATGGGATTGGTGCTCTTTCTCAGAAATTAGTTGAGACTCGAAAAAATATTATTTATCCATTAGTGTTTCTTCTTTTGAAGTTAGTTTTAGTTTTGACTGTAAAAACTGCATCAGTTGAAAGAACTTTTTCTGCTATGAACATCATAAAGAGTCGGCTCCGTAACCGTATGGGAGATGAATTTTTAAATGATTGTTTAGTGACATATATAGAAAGAGAGACATTTGATTGTATTGACAATAAAAAGATTATTCAATCTTTTCAAAGTATGAAACCTAGAAGAATGAAATTTTAAATTATTATATTATTTTAAATTATTATTTTATTGTTTTAATTTTTTAGTTTAATAATTTGAGGAATAATCATATTTTATAATGCTATAGTATAGTTATAAAATTATTATTATATATATATATTTTGTCCCACTGATAAAATGTTTTGGATCTGTCACTGGTCACCACCAAAGCCAACTTGTCGTTCTTCACTGTTCTTCGTCACTGAGAACAAAGAATGACCAGTTTTGACCGAGACCGACTGAGTGATTACGAGAGAGATAAAGAGATTCTGAGACATTAGAATGTGGAGACGGAGTGGTGAGTGGAGATGAATCAATTACAAATGAAGAGTGTGTCGCAGAGTTATCTCCTTAACAGCGTCGCATATTCACATCTGCACCCCATATCAGTCGCTGTTGCACCTCTTTCTCCCGGCCGCAGCTTAGTTCCCATCGCAGCTCGCATCGCCTCCTCAGTTCTGTTGCTCTCTATCGATCGTGGTTCCGTTACTCGACGCCTCCATGCAATTAGCCGTCGTCTGTCCAGCGCTGACGCCGTAAATGAGTGTTTGAGATATGAGAGTGTATGGTTTTGGAGATAAAGGGGCAAGGGTTTCAAGAGAATTAAAGGGGGAAAATGGTTTTTACCTTTTAAAGACATCAGAGTGGTTTCAGAGAATTAGAAGGGGAGAAAGGAAAGGGTTTTGCAAGATTAAGGGTAAAGAAGGGGGTTTCACGGGTTTGTGAAGAAGGGCGAAAATGATGAAGAAGAAGATGAATTCTGATCTCTGAAAAGAAAAAAATCATTTAAGGGGTATAATGCGCTTATATTAGGAAACGCTTCCTAAGCGTACCCAGAATATAATAATTAGACTATTCTTAAAAAGTATTTACTTTAGTGAGAAAAATGTGCCTATAAATATTAAGATAAGATAATGTTTTATAAATAACATTTTATAATATTTAAAAAGATATTTTTTAAGTGATGCTACAATTGTATTTTTTATTCCCTTATAAAAGAATAACACAAAAAAAATATAACCTATTTAAAATTTTTCAAACATAACTTAAAAAAGTGTGGTTGAGTTAGTGATTTTTTTGTAGTGTATTTAAAACTTTTTTTTATGTAAAAATTAAAAAAGATAATTTAGAGAATGAATTAGAATTTTTAATGTAATTATTTTTTAATTTTTTATTATTCTTCTGGCTAGTATATATCTAGGGCTCCGTATTGAGTAATCTAGAATCGGTAAATCTCCTATAAAAAAATAATTATATTATAAAGTCTCAGATTCAAAACTTTATTTAAATTTTAACCAATACTGAACCGTTTACCACCAAAACCAATTTCAATTCCACATTATTGATTCCCACCATATTTATATCCCCTTGTGTATGTTTTGTGCATGTTGATGAGGAAGCTAGCTAGAAGCAGAGCTGAAACAGAAGGTGTGCATGAATAGAACGTGCGTGAATTATTTCTCTTACTCTATTGGATTGAATTATTACCAAGTGCAGCAGTAACACACAAGCCCACTAGCTAATAGAATAACAACCTGTCACTAATTCATTCTAACTACTATTAACTATATATACATTTAGATATATTCTCTTAACACATGTATTCTTCTATATATGTGGAAGGTAAATTTTTGCCACCTAAATAATGGTTTTTATCGTATCGACAATAATGTCAAATAAAAGATATTTAAAATTAAACAATAAATTTTATAAATGCTAAAATAAATTGAATAACAAGGACGAAGTCACAGCTTGAGCACATATTAAAAATGGAATGAAAAGAGTGAAAAATGAATCACCATCAAGAACATGCATGCTATAATTATTAATTACGCATTACCACAAATTACATTACTATTTTCATGCATGGCTAATAACAGAACGAAAAGAACATCTTATTTAAACAAGTGCATTCTTCTTTGGAAAAACATAATTGATTGAATATCAACTAATATCAAAATAAATTAGTTAATTACTAATTTCTTTTATTTTATTTATCTTCCACTCTAGTTTTTTTTTATCAAAGTGACAGATAAAAAAAATAAAGTAACATAATTAGAAGAAAATGGCATTGCCAACAAAGAAATTCTTAGTTACAGTGATTTGTTGTGTTGTTTTGTTGTTCTCAATTTTCTCAGGGAATGCTGAGGCGGGTGATCGTACTATTAACTATGGTGTACTTCAACGTGACACAGAACTTGGATGCAGCAAAAAACATCCCGGAGCGTGCCAAGACAGAGAGGCTAATCCATATAATAGAGGTTGCGATCCACAACTTGGGTGCAGAACAACTCCATCTGCATCATGATCCACAACTCTCTCTCTCTCTCTATCTAAACAAAATTGAAACACCAAAATTCTTTTATATTATTCCACGTATTGTAAATCATCATGTACATAAATGCATGTGTGATATATAGTACACAAAAAGCGCTAGCCCATTCCTTTATCAATTATGTTTGAGTTGATTACCCAAAATATTAAAAAATAACATGCATCACTGCATGTTATGTATGTTTATTAGTTATCCATGTTGTATATGTGCATTAGTGCATATGCCTTTTGTATTCATTTTGCAGCAATGAAATAAAAATGCCATTTTTTTATTTTTGTACAATTTTTTTATACATTTTTTTAGTATAAGAAACAATTTTTGTATTGAAGTTTTAATAAAATTGCTTTCAATTCAGCCTACACTCTTTTACTTATACCCTGAAAATTTCTGTATGTGATTTAAACCCGTTCGATTATAGTGTATCATCTTTTCTTTTATGAGTAAAACTTTATCTCAGGTTTTCTTCCAATAAGATTGTAGTTTTTATACATGCTTGAAAAAGAAGAGAAAATACAATTTTGCTCTTAGCTAAATTAATCTTTCCATTTACAAAGTTTGTGTAATCTATTTCCACTTGAATTTATATTGAAATAATGCCACATTTACGCTTTTATTAATCTTTTGAAGGATGTTTGTTACCCGTTTTCTCTTCCAGAACATGAAATGATTTTCCCTTAAGTTTTCCATTCTTTACGAACAATGCATTCGAAAATATTTTTAAACCATACTCTTGAGTTCTATAAACTTTGTCTTTGGTTTGGATATTCTTCTTCTGTAAACCTCATATTTACTTGATTCAGTTTGAATTCGTTTCAAATACTGCATTATTTTTCATCTTATTGGTCTTATCAAATTCCTTCGATTCAAGAGTTACCCTTAAAGTTATTAGTTGACTCTCTTTCCAGCACTCTTTACTGCTTCTTCATCCTTGACTACTTGAAATTTCAGCAATTCTTTCAAATTCTCGCAAACACGGTCCTTGTCGCTGTTCTTTCTTTTCTATGGTCTATTATCCTTCTGAGTATACTCGAGATTAGTTTTAGTGTCTTGTGCGACCGTTAAACTTAGTAAACGACACATTAATTCTTTAGGGTACGTTTGATGGACTCAAAAGGTGAAACTTATGACCAGTAATAAGGTTTGCAAAGTGTTTAACGAAGTTAAGAACCATCAGATGAGTTGCCCAATAAAATACAATTGAGAATGGTGGAGATAAGTTATGTTGAAATTTGAATAGTTGAATTTTTGAAATTGGTATGAGATCAGTATGTGGACATTAAGTACGTCGTTTTAACCCATGTTTGAAAACATATCATCTTGTACATCAAGCCTATGTTGTAACTTCTATTTGCATCACACTTACACCCTTTAATACTTTTATACCATATGAAAAACCTGGTATTTGAAACTATATGTATATATATACAGAAAACTTTTTGCCATTTCTTTAAATGCATTCAAGGGTGAAGAGATATGAAATCTCTTTCATTTTGTATCAATTTTCGAGGACGAAAATTTTTATAAGGTGGGTAGGATGTAAGATCCAGAATTTTTAAATAAATTTTATTATGAGTTAATTTTAATTTATTTATTCATTAGAAATTTTATTTTTAAAAATTATTTTTATTAAAGCTAATTAAATCAAATTTTGATAATTAATTATAATTTTACCTAATTTTATAATTATTGAATTATTATCTATATTTATATTATAAAATTGGTAATTATGAAATAATAATAATTTTATATGATTTGATTTTAGATAATTTAATTATATCATTTAATACTTTAAGTTAAAAAAATAAAGAAAAATAATTATATTACCATGAATTTTCAATTAGGGTAATTTATTGAAAATCAATTAATAATTTTATACCATAAATAATATTTTTTAAAATAATTTTAAAGATCAAATTAAATTTCAAATTAATATTCTATATCTTAATCTGATTAAATTAAAAATAAAACCCTAACTTTCCTAATACTACCCGCTGCCAGTAATTTCCTTCCCCAAAACCCACTACTCGGCAACTTCAGGAAAATCAAAGAAATAAATAAAGCAAAGAAAGAAAAGAAAGAAAGGGAAGAACGGAGAGGGTGAGAAAAGGGGAAGAAGGAAACAGATCCGCAGAGGAGGAGGAACGGGGAAGAGAGAGATCTGAAGGGAGAGGAAGACCGTGACTGGCGCTGCCGCCACCTCGCCCAGCTGCTGTGCTTCTCGTTGTTGCCGCCGAAGGGAAGATGGAGAGAGAGCGCCGTCGAACAGAACGCGAGAAGGGAGAGGAGCTGTGTTCTGTTGTTGACGTCGCACCACCGCCACGCCGCCGTGCTGTGCGAAGTCACCGCCGTCGCCGTCGAGGGTCCATCCACGCCGTCGCTGGAGCCTGAACGCCGCTGCAACCACTGCGTGTTATCATCAGATCCCGCCACCGTTTGAGTTGCAAACAGGGGAACGCGCGCGAAGGGAACTGTCGCGGAGCTGCCGTCGCCGTCGCGTTGATGGGCTTGCCGTCGTTCTACTCGTGTGGTTACTGCGTTGCCAGAGCTCCTCGTCGCTGCTGATGGCACCGGAAACTGCCTTTTAAGCCTGTATCTGTTGGTAAGCCCTAACCCTGCTTCAGCTTCTTCATCCGTTAAGTTTACCTTTATCGTGAGAGTTGTTGTTGTTGTTGTTGGGTTTGCCGCAGGGAGGAGTCCGATCAAGAAAAGGAAAATGGTGGCGATGGATACCTCCGCTGCTGCTGTTACTATCAGTGTTCCGGAGCTTGTAGTTACTGCCGTTTTTGGGTGATGAACCTGGTTGTGTCCTTGCTGCTAATTGATTGTAATGAGAGACGTTGTAGCCACTACTTTTCATCTTGGTAAGTTCATGGGTAAGATCGCTTTGATTCTTCTTTGTGCCGTTTTATTTACGCAGCTAGTTCTGATCCGTGTAATTTACCAGAGTCACTATTGTCATATCTCGGCGTTGCCACCCTTGTTTGGAACTACTGAATGTTGTTGTCTCCGCTAGCAGTATTCTTCCTATTTTGATTTCAACTCCTTTAATTCTGAAATTTATAATGATTCTACCTTTATCCTACTGCTATTTGGTTTTCTTGCACCACCCTTACTCTAATCACAGAAATATGTTTCAGTTCTAGCCAATGTCGATTTATCTATTGCAAAGTCATAATTGATAATAGAGCTGCTAAGATCGCTACTGCCGCCATGAATTGGGGATAAAGGGGAATATTGAGTTAAATTCTGCGATTGAAACATCGAGGTAGGGGTTTTCTTAAAATCTATTTTATATTACAGAGTTGTGATAAATAGATATTGATGCAAAGAGATTTACTTCTGTGATTATATTTGTCTTATGGATGTGATGGTTTGTTGGACTGAATTATTGGGTGCTTGATTGCGTGAGTGGTGTGTGGTTGTGGATAAAAACCGGTTTGGAATGTCATTTACTTGATTATTAAGAAAGGTGGATTTTCTTGGTTTTAGAGTTTACTTAGTAATATAAATGAAACGATTTTGGAAATAATTTGAGATATGAAAATAAATTATTCTGGGAGCGGTTTGATTGTGAGTTAGTTTGATTTTATGAATGATTTAATATTTGAGCTGATTCGATTTTAAAAAGAGTTTTATTGTTAGAATTGGTTGATTTGAAAATAATTTGACATTGGAACTGGTTCAATTCTGGAAAATCTTTGAGATTTGAAAATGGTTGAGAAAAGGTTTGAGAAATGTTTGGATGGGACCCGAAAAGGGTGGCAGTGTCCGAATTTTAGAGGAGATGCTGCCGAAATTTTATAAAATTGAAAGTTTTATTTAAAATAATTAATTAAAAAGATTTGTTTTTAAGCATTATACGTTTTAAGATTGATTTGTCTATCAAAGAAAGAAGTATGTTTGGAATTGAGATTGTTAACAAACAGAATGAAAAAGAGGATGATGAGGATTTTATTTGAAATATGGCTTTGAAATGAACTTGGAAATGAGATTTGGATTGATGAATGATTATGATGTTGAGAATGTTGAGATGTGAACTTTGAATTATTCACATGGCTTATGAATTTGAAATATCTGAGATACGAGGTTCCCTGGATTAAGTGTCGTGGCTTGCCACCATGCGTACTAGGTTGAAAACTCGATATTCTGTTGACCCTACGACGTAAGTGTGTGACCGGGCACTATATAAATTCTCGGGAATGTTATCCCCATTGAGTAATATTGATTATTTGAGAAAAAACTATGAATAGACTCTTGGGGATGCACGTCAGGGAACAGTCTAAGTACAATTCTGACTTGTCGAGTTGGCTGGATAACCGACAGATGAGCCTCATCAGCCATAGGACAGACATGCATCATATGCATTTGTATGCTTTGCTTGAGTTTGAACTTATTTTGGTTTGCCTAATTGCTAAACTGTTCTTAATTGCTACTTGCACTATTTGCTGTAACTGCTACCTACTTGTGCTTTCCTTGTCTGTCTTGCCTGTGTTTGTCCTGGCGTGTTACATTTGAGAATGAACTTTGGTGCTGAATTAATGATTGTGTTGTTTGATTGCGTGATTGGTTTCTGATTGAGTTTTTCTTATAAGAAAGAAAAGGTTTCGGATTTCTGAAAGATTAAACATTGTTTCTTTGAAAAGGTTTTGAACGATTACTTATTGGTTTTTAAAAGATTCACAAGACAATGATAATGACTGAACTTGAAAACAGTTTTCCTATTAAATATCTTCTTATGATAACTTTGAAACTCCGTGGTGAGACCGTGTGGTTAGGTTCTCACCCCCCTACAGCTTTATTTTTTCAGGAACCGGATGGAGAAGCATTAGGAAGAGTTATACTGCGTTTAGTTTACAAGTTGTTGTATTAATTAGATTATTTTCTTCCCTCGTCTTTGTTATTACAAGTTTGTAAGAGGGATAGGAATTGTGTGTTTTATAGGTATATTATGTTATGAGTTATTAAGTAAGGAGTCTTGTATATGAATCTATGCCTGTTTGTATTTTTCTTAAGATAAAGTGTTTATTTCCGGTTTTCAAAGAAATCAGCGATACAGTGTCGAGTCACAGGCTCCTATTTTAGTATTTAGTATGTAAAGTAGTCGTAATACTTCTTGCTATCAGAGTAGCGCAGCCGAAAGCGTGACTTCTGATAGTGAGGGTTACATATATCATTTGTTTATTTTTTATTGTTTCGTGTAATTTTTTTTTATACTTTTAATATTATTTTCATCGAAAAAGTTTTTACCATAATATTATAAAATGTCAACTTTGTAATTAAATATCAAAAAATTATTTGAATATTTGCTTAATAGAAAAAAGATATTATTATATCTCTACATATAACGAGAATTGTGGTTGGATTGTTTGATTTGAATTTTATTTTTTTAATAAATTTTTTGTCTCTCTCACATAATTTTAGTGAAAATTTAAACACCAAAATAAAAAATAGTGAAAATTCTAAATTAGTTCATTTGAGTTATATTCTTTACATATTTTTTAGCTATTGAGTTATAATTCTTTATTGTATCATATAAAAAATAAACAATAAAAATTTGATTTGACGGATACTAGATGCTTGACTAGGCGCTAGTATTAATAAAGATTAAGTACGATTTTGGTCCCTAAGGTATAGGCTAAAAATTTTTTTCATTCCCAATATTTTTTGGCATACAAAATCATTCATAAGGTTTAACTTAGTTTAAAATCGTCATTTTAACTAAAATTTTAAAATTTATGACCAAATTACTCCTAACAAAAAAATTATAAAATAAAAAAAGAGAAAGAGAACGGACGAGAGGAAGAAAGAAGAAGAAGGGAAAATGGAGGCAGCTCCCACTCCGGCGTGGTCTTCTCTCCCAGTTCTTTTTTGTCGAACTCGCTGTCTTCGTCGTCCTTCTTCTTGGTGAACTCAACGTACGGATGAGGTTCGGCGACGGCGTCAGAAGCTCGGCGATGGTGCAGCGGCCCCCTTTTTCCTTCTCCGATCAGTTCTCCCTTTCTGCCCTTTCTCGCTCGCGCTCTCTCGTCTCCCTCATGGTGCTCAACGGTGATTGCTCTGCGCTGCTCCTCCTCCCCAGGGTTCCAATTCTGCTTCTATTTTTTATTTTGTTAATCACATTATTAATCACATTATTTTTTATTCTGATTTTGTTAATTCATTATTTCCAATTCTGATTCTAATTCTAATTTTGTTAATCCATTATTAATCACATTGTTTTCAATTCTGATTTTGTTAATCCGTTGTTCTTTTATTTCTATTTTTTCTGCCTCTGATTCTGCTTTTATTTTTTATGCTTTCGATTCTGCTTAAGTTTCTACTTTTATTTCTATTTCTAAATTCTGCTTCTACTTCTGTTTCTATTTCTGCTTCTGCTTCTGATTCTATTTATATTTTTGTTTCTTTTTTTTATGTTTATTACATTATTTCTGCTTCATTGTTGTTGTTGTTAAAGAAGAAGAAGAAGAAAAAGAAGAAGAGATGCTGCTGTGATAGAGAAGAAAAATAGAAACTGAGTATTTTGTGAAGAAGAAGAAGCGTATTTTGATCCGAAGGATGATTTTAATCAAGTTAAACCTTAGGGACAATTTTGTATACAAAAAAAGGTTGGGGACGAAAATTTTTTTTACTTACACCTTAGGGACCAAATCGTACTTAACCCTATTAATAATAAATGTATCACTCATGCAATATTACCAAAACATTGAAATAAAAAAATATTTTTAAATTAATATACTTTAAGATGTGTTAATTACATTTATTTTTTAGAAACTTGACTAACTAATATACTCCAAGATTTAATTATCTAAATATATTATTGTTAATATTTTTTATTATTTTACTATATCATTTTGCCCCCACTTTAAAAATTTTCTGCATCCGTCATTGCCGGCGTTAATGTTACCGTCGAATTTTCCACCGATATAACGATTTAATGAAGTGCGACGTTTTGGTGAATAACAATCGAAAAAATTCAACAGTAAAATTTGGTTCAAATTCAAACGTGAAACACTTCCCTCTCACTTGTATGAATGCGCTCTCTCTCTCTCTCTCTCTCTCTCTCTCTCTCTCTCTTCTCGTCTTCTCTCTCCCTCGCCGTCGAACTGTGACTGTTGCCACCGTTTGTAGCTCGTCGTCGTCGTCAATTCTACTTCTATTGTCCCGCTGTAACCTCTGTCATTATTGCCTTTCACGTCATCGTCATTGCCGCCTGTCATCCTGCAGCCACTATTATCAGATTTATTATTGGTATGGTTATTTTATTTTTACATGTTAATTTTTGAGTTGAGCATTTTGTTAGGGTTTAGGTTAAATCAGTGGTTAAATTTGTTTAATGAAGTGTGTGATTAATATTTGTTGTGTTAATTTAATGGATGTAAAAATTAAATAATGTTAGAGTACATTAACTAAGGTGAGATTAAGAATGCTTGAGTTGTTGGAAGATTTTAGTTGAGTTTAGTGAATGGGTTTTGATGGTAATCAGTGGCTAAGAAAAGGGGGGTTGAATCTTGGCCACCTTTTAACTTGGCTTGTAACTTTGTTTTCTGTCGAGAGAACACAGGAGAAACTTTGGTTTTGTCTCCTGACATGGTAGGAGATTCTTTAATTTTATCTCTTATATTACAGAACCAGAAAAAGAGAAGAGAGTAGAGAGTGACACACGGATGTATCCTGGTTCGGCTACCCAGTGCAATGTAGCCTACATCCAGTCTTCATCACAAAAATGATGGAATTTCACTATCTTTTCAACAGATTACAATCACCAATTCTCCCTAGGATTTACCCAATTCTATCTGAGACAAGTCCAGATTATAACCCAACTTGAACATGACAAGGACTCACCCTAGCTATCAACTACAAAGTGCTAACCCAACTTGCAAGGGACTAGGACTCACCTTAGCTTTCAACTGCAAATTGCTAACCCAACTTGCAAGGGACTAGGACTCACCCTAGCTTTCAACTGCAAAGTACTAACCCAACTTGTAAGGGAATTCTCTCAGTATCATGACACAAAACAGAAATACCTACAAAGGATTTCTGAAATAACTTAGGCCTTTTCTCCAAGTCTAGCTCACTATCTTTTTTTTACTTATTGGCTTTTTCTTACAAACCTCACCATGTTTGCCTTTTTTCCAATGAAACTCAGACAGACTAAACTGAGAAAAATTACAAAATAAAAACCATAAAGGAGAAGAACAAAAATAGCTTAGGGAGCTATGGGAATCCAAACGTGTGCTCTCACTCCTTGCTTCAATCCTTGGCCGTTCACTCTTATTATAGAGGAGTGAAGCTTTTAGGGCTTAAAACCTTGCTTCAGCACAAGTTGGTTTTCTTCTCGCAATACACAAATGCAACAGTGGCGTTCATAGAGGAGAGAGAGGGTAGAAGTAGTGACATGAAATCTTACCTTCATCCTTCTCTTTCATCATTTTTCTTCAAGAATCTTGAATCTGAGCCGTGCGTCCTTGCTTTGGCCCCAAATTTAATTTTTTATCGTTGATAAGCAGTAGAGTTTCATCATCTTCAACATCCAGAATTTTCCAGTTCAGTACTAGCACAGAGAAGATTTCTTCAATAACCTTAAATGAAGCACAAAAGTAGAAACCTCCTTTATTTGTGATTTGCTTTTCTGATGTAATCTTTCCTTTTATCCTAACCTATTTGACCTTCTCTTCTTTTGCTTGGAGTTATAAATTTTCTTTTTGTTTTTCAATTGTGCCCTAGTACATAGCTTCCTTTTTCTTTCTTTTGCTTCAGAGTTCATGTGAGTGATGTGAAAGAAAAGAGAAGAGAGAGAAGAGAGGATTTGGCTTTCGGTGGGTGAAATGAATGGTTCAAATGAAATGGAAGTAAGTCAGTTAGAAACTAAGTTAGAGGAATGGATTTGAATATGGACCACCGGTTTAGGCTTTATGTTTGTTTTTGGGCAAATTTGTTTTCTTTCTTTCTCATGGTTCAGCCATTCAATCTTTGGATCAAGATTCTTGGAATGAATAGTTTGTTCAAGCTAAACTTGATATTGGACCATATTTCTTTTCTTATCTTCCTTGTTCAGATTGCTTGCTTTCATAGCCATTTATCATATGATATGAGTGCTTTGAATCATATTGGGCCAGATGTAATATGGGCTTATTTTTCATGCTTCTTGGGCCAATGTCAATTAATTAATTTCTTGCACACAAGCACAACAAAATCATACAAACAAATAATTCAATAATGTTTAGTCATCGTCTTAATCATAGTTTAGTTCTCTAAACCTAACAATCTCTTCCTTGATGAC
The DNA here is from genome assembly GCF_003086295.3 of Arachis hypogaea. Taxonomy (NCBI): domain Eukaryota; kingdom Viridiplantae; phylum Streptophyta; class Magnoliopsida; order Fabales; family Fabaceae; genus Arachis; species Arachis hypogaea. Next base: position 11,715,640 of record NC_092053.1, on the reverse strand, counting down.
AAACATTATTAAATAAATTAAAATGAAATGAAAGGAGTTTTTAAAAACTTTTCTTTAATGTTTCCTTTATCATGAAACTCCCCCTTTCTTTTGATTACCAAGCTCTCCCGGAATATTTGCTTTGATTAACCTGATTTGAACAATCCATTCATAGAAATAATGCTAATGTTCAAGATATATTCTAATAATTTTTATGTCTCTGGGAACCTATTTGATTCACAAAAAAATCAACGCTTCTTATCAAACAATCAACACCCAGCGTTGAAAGGATCAGAGCTAATATTCAAAAATTCAGATCCTAATTTAGAGCATGATCATAACTATTCAAGAGCTCAAAATACCAATAATTAAATTAATGAACATGTACAACCCATGTTCACAATCAAAGCTAAAACTCACTCACAGAGTAAAAATTAATTTTCATCACAACAGAAATAGAAATAGCATTCAACCGTCATCAAAACAAATATTGTTTCAATTCATTTTCACACTTTCTCCCCACTTTTTGTTATCAAAGAGGGAAACCTGTATAGAACAAGTCCAACATGTAAATCACAAGTGCAAATTAAAACAGGTAATAGTGTTAGTGTCATCATAAATTGTAAGAAATTGTATCATTGAAAAATATATTATAAGAAAACAGCAGCATTAAACTGGGTTAGACATCAGATCCCTCATCCTCGGTTGCAAGAGGATCTTCTTCTTCTTCCAAAATCGTGTCCTTAGTTGTCTTTGTGCCCTTTTTCTTAGATTACTTTACTGCACTACTACCCTTAAGGTATAAAATTCTGTTTTTTTGGGTCTCATTGCTCATATCAACACCAATATACTCAGAAGATCTAAGTTACAAATATTCCATACGTAAGAGAAAGTGAGAGTAATGGAAAAGATGAGAAGTTATCATACTAACTGCTTTAAATGCCTAAAAATTCTTTGAAAAGGAAATAAATGAAAACGTGATTAAAAAAAATTTAAATTTAAAATTAATGCAAGAGGTTTTGAAATGACAAGTCAAATAAATCCTTTTTAAAAAAAATTGAAACTTATTTGACTTGAATGAAAATCCTAAAAGCAAATACTCTTTTGATGTGTATGATCAAAATTTTTAGCAATTAAAATTATACGAGAAAAAGAGTTCTTTAAATAAAAATTTTTATATCTGCTTCAAATTAAATAAGATTGAAAAAATAAATAAATTTACAAATATATTTATAAATTTTTATCTTGATTGTTACATAGGTTTGGTTTGGTAAAGCTTTTTAAAGAGGTGCTTCTGTTTTTTAAAAGCTCAAACTCCTCATTTTGTGTTTGGTAAATAAAAAAGATCATGTGCTTGTGCTTGCAGCTTTTAAAAGATCGGGGTACTTTTAGAAGCACCTAAGATAGAGCTTTTCAAAGTTGGCTTATGCTTTTCAAAAATTAAAAGTCTAATATAACCTCATATGTTAACTAATTTTCAAATTTAATGCTTGCATTTATGTCTATTATAGTATTTTTAAATTTTAAAAGCTATTTTACCAAATGCAATTGTTGTTACTTGTGATTATTAAAAGCAATTTTTAATTTGATTTAACAAACATAAATGCTACAACTTTTAAAAAGTAAAAACTTTACCAAACTAAGCCATATAATAACAACGTAATGATTTTAGTATTATACTTAAATTAATTTAAATTTTATTATTTTATATATTAAAAAAATTAAATAACTTGTAAAATTTTTATTTATATTTTTATTTTTTAATAATTTATTATTTATTAAAATTTTTATTTTTTGTCTCAAATTTATAACTTAAAAAATATAAAAATTTATTTCCTAAAAATATTAGAAAAAATAACAATATAAAAATTACAATTTTGTTTTGAAATTAAATAAAACTTTAAAAAAATCTTAAAAATTTTATTATTTAGAAACATAAAAGTTGATATATTAGATATAAGGAAAAATTAAGAACTATTACAAATAAGTGTTAAGAGTAGGGGAAGTATTTAACAATGTAATAGTTTTATATTCAATTGTATATGTTAATAGTAACTAAAATGGTAGTGTCCATATAATATTATTCTTTTAAGAAGATTTAATATATTTGATATTATTTTTTTATAATTGTTGACAAATTTGATAATTTGATTAACAAAAAATTTAAATAATTGATATCTTAAATATTTCCTTAAAGCAATAAAATATGGCATAACAAGTAAGTGTGAAAAATGATAAGGATTTATATAATAGTTATACATTTAGATATCTAAATTAAAGAAGAAGAAAAAAATTCTTTTAGCAAGTTTTTAATAACTCAAAAGTTAACACAATGACTAGTTATGGATCAAAGTGATAAACAAAGATGAGAGTTGGGATAATGGTACGGTAATAATTAATTGCAATCGGGATGAATAGAAAAAAAAAATAAGAAAAGAGAATAAAACAAGGCAACATAATAGTAATGATAAGAGAAAGGATAGTGTGTAATATGATGAGATAATATAATTAAAATAAAAATTAATAATCTTAAAAAAATAATAAAATTAAAGATAATTAAAGATGTTTAAGATAAGATTGAAGAAATATATATATATATTTTTTTTTCTATTAGAATTATGTATGGAGATAAAGAATGTTTTGAATATAAATTTTTAAATCTTTTTTCTAATTAAATAGGATTGAAAAAATAAATAAATAAATTTAATAATATTTATAAATAGTAAATAATATTAGTAAGTTTTTATTTTGATTTTGTTACACATAATAACAACTTAATATTTTTTTAATTTAAATTATTTATTTTATATATTTTAAATGTTAAATAACTTAAAATATTATATTTTTTTATAATTTATTTTTAATTATTAATATTAAATTTATAATTTAAAAATAAAAATATAAAATTAATTTCTTAAACTCAATAGAAAAGTGATAGAACAGCCACGATAGTACCTGTTGAGGGGCTAGTATATATATAATATTCTAATAATTTTGTACAACTTAATATTTATTAATACGATTACATATATAATTCATCATTTTTAATTAAATTAATTAAATATTATAAAATAAAAATAAATACATAAAATTCTAAATAATTTTTTTTAAATAATAAAAATGATCTTTTTAACAAAATATATTTATAATGAACCAAAAGTATTGAAATAAACATAATTTTAAATATTCATACATCTCACACTAAATTAAGCATATTCATATCAAAATATGCATGAAACCACTTAAAGTTTACTACTAATATACTACGAAAAATCAAAATATTATATCCTACATAAATATCTTCTAATAAAAATCATTAATCAACCATACATCTATCAGTTCTCAACACTATTCCATTTTTGCTAATAAACCATCGTAATAAACAGCTTAATCTTTATCAACATCCTCAAAATTATCCTGCATAATTATATAAAAAAATAATTAAAAAAATATTTATGATGTTATAGTGTCAAAATTAAACAAGAGATGTAAAAATAACTAAACTGATTCACAATTATAAAAATAAATAAATGAATACATAGTGGTTTTATCAAACATATTCATTTAGAAACTTTAATCAAACAGAACAGTACTAGCTAGCTAGTTATTTAGCTCATATTCTTCTTCCTCCTCTTCTTTAAACAAATTGAGTCGGGGCATGCCCCTAGATGCTGATGCTGCAACTAGAGAAGAAGGTAGGATTACTATGACTAAGTTGCCTTCACTCGATGTCCTCCTCATAGGGTATGAAACTTTGTCCACTTAAATCAGAGAAAAATTGGGTTTTATTATACTTTTGTTAAAAATAAAAAAGTACCTTCTGTTCAAGCATAGTAATAGCCTCCTTGATTAAAAATGTGCTGTATTCGAATTGCTCTCATTCTATTCCACAAGAATTTATATACACTAAAAAATCTCTTATCATAGGACTGATCTAACAGAGAAAGTAGATATTCAATTATCTTTTGCAGTATGAGCATTGGTTGAATCAAGCTTGCTTCCCTCTCTGCTGTCCTAATATAATGCCATAAAACATGATAAGTGTTATTAATAAGAAGTGATAATAATATTTATGAAAAAAAAGTAAAATAAATGAAGAACATATTCATAAACTTACTTGTAAACTAAAACAGAATAAAAATGAAGAACAAAATAAATAAATAAATAAATAAAACCAATTTGAATTGAATCATCAGATTGTTGTGATTTTTTTGTATTTTACAAAATATTGACAATTAATCTGAAAATTCTGCACAAATCTTTCATAACCATCAAATCCCAAGCTACACAAATGGATAATTGACAGTTATAACTTAAATTATAGAGTTAAGATACTGAACTAAGTAAAGAATTAATCATGTGTAGACAAAAACATTTTTATCCATCGCCACTAAACATTCAAAAAGAAATAATAAGTAAATAAAAGAAAAAATTAAATAATTGAGATCAAGAATAAAAAAAATAAACATTTTTATGATTTGTCCCACATGCCACTTTAACAATTATTTCCCCAGACAAACAATTACCTGAGAATGTGACTGGGGTTCAGACACTAATTTTATAGAACTGTCTTTAAAATTAGACTGCAAGTAAATGTAAAATATATAAAGCTTTATATTCTTTGTTGCACCTTTTGTTCAAACATTTACTACGATAAGTAGAAACTGTAAAAGGATGATAACAATAAAATTTTCACTTTTTAGTAGAGAAAAACAAAAGTTTAATATTAAATGCTATGTTGCAAGTGCATGGTTGTCAATCACCAGAAACATATGATACACAAACACAATTGTAATTTGAGCCTTATATATTGCATAGTATTGGTAGAACAAACAAAAGTATTCAACCACTTGATAAAACCAAAATAACGAGCATACCTCATTATCTGTTCCATGTCCAAGATGTCCGTACCGCAGAAGTCCTGCGGTCTTGGGAAATAAAATAAAAAATGTCTGAAATGGGTGTCCCAAAAATCCAAAAGTGCTACGATTCATATCCTCTTCCAATTGATGCCATTCCTGATTTGAAAGAAACTTCCCTAGCATTAGTAATTACGAATGCAGAAATAATATTGGGAGTTTATAATCAAATGAGTAAAGTATCGTTTTTGTCCCCAACATTTGGGGTAAGTTCTAAAATTGCCCCTAACGTTTCAATAGTCCTATTTAAGTTCCTAACGTTTCAAAACTGACTCAATGTTGTCCTGCCATTAGGGATTCGTTAACAGAACTGACAGCGGGACAAAATTGAGACGATTTTAAAACGTTAGGGACTTAAATAGGATGAAAACATTGGAGACAAAAATGATACATAGAAATAAATTTTAATTTTATCCTTCAATAATATCATTTTTTTACTATACATAGCATTCAATTATTTTTTAATCACATCTAAGTAAATTACACTTAATTATATTATTTTTTTAAATAAATTATTTTTTTTATAATTTTACTCTTAAAAATTTTTAGTTATCATGAAATGTTTGTAGAATGACTAGTATATAAACTTGCAGAAAGAAAAAAAATAATATATATACAATAAAATATAAATTATACCTTTTGTCTCTAATGTATCAAAATTCTTTAAAATTATAAAAAAATAAATTTATTTAAAATGAAAGTAACGTGATTAAGTGTAATTTATTTAGATGTAATTAAAAAATAATTGAATACTATGTACAGTAAAAAATTAAAAGATAAAATTAAATTAAAATTTATTTTTATGTATCGTTTTTGTCCCTAACGTTTTCGTCCTATTTAAGTCTCTAACGTTTTAAAAGCATCTCAATTTTGTCCCGCCGTCAATTATGTTAACGAATCTCTAACGACAGGACAACATTGAGTCAATTTTAAAACGTTAGGGACTTAAATAGAACAATTAAAACGTTAGAGACAACTTTAAGACTTACTCCAAACGTTGGAGACAAAAACAATACTTTACTCTAACCAAATCATTTTAATGCAGAAATAATATTGATGAGTTTGGAAAACTCTAAATTAATATTTGTGATGACTAAACATTATTAAAATAATTAATTACAAAATTATTAATTTGATTTTCATTTAACATATGTTAATTAATAATTTTGTGTTGCAGATTTTATATTTGGGCCGAAATGAAAAGAAGAGATCCCAAGCCCAATAAAATCAATATTCAGCCTTGATGTTAAAATTATTATGAGGATGGTGGCTGAAACAAGTGTTTTATTAAATGGGCTAGCAATTGTGATAAGAAGCCCAATTAAAGGTCTTGGTATGAGATCAAAAATGCTTGGTCTGAAATTAAAAGGAATTGGGGCACAATATTATTTTATTCACTTAACAAAAGAAATCCATTCCTTTGATTATGCACTGCATGCTCCAACGGAACTCCTTTACTCATCATGATGGATTTCAAAATTTATTAGAGTAAAGTTAATAAGTGCATGGGAAATATGAGAGAGAGTGTCATTGACATGATTGATGGCATTAACATTACACGCCACCCAGGGAAGTAAAAGCAAGCTATTTTCAATTAATGTGTTTAATCACTTTGAATTGCTTTTCTTCAGATTCTCTCTTCTCTCTCATCTCTTTCTTGCTTCCTCTTCGGTCACTTCAACAGAAATTATGGAAGCCATGGAAACTACTTTGAGCTATCAAAATGAAGAAAGAGCAAGCTACATGACCATCACAATGATGGCAAGAAAACACAAAAAATATAGTGGCTGAGATTCTTATCACATATGGTAAGATATGGTGATGATATCTTAGCCTCTCCATACCAAAAATGGAGGAAGAAGATTCGGCCAGCATGGAGGAGATTCTTGAAGCATGGCTTGTCTTTGATTCTGCTCAACCACCACAGGGAGTAGCTAGAGTGGCGAAGTGATGGTTGAAGGCAGAGATTAAAGCAGATGAAGTCATCATCATCATGAAGCATCAAGGGCCAGAATTCCATCTTGGAGAGCAAGCCAAGGATGGAGAGCTCGGATTGATGAAGGGTGATGATCAAGAAAGGACTAGAGGTAATTGCATGTTGGTTAATGCATGGTTATCTCTTCTCTCTCTTTGTGGCCGAACCGGTTTTGTTGAAGGAGGAAGAAGTTGGTTCGGTTTTGGCTTCAATAAGTGGAGGCTCCCCTCTTCTATAATAAGGGTGGACAGCCACTGTTTGAAGCAAGGAGAAAATTTGAGAGTGCAAGGCACAGTGTTCTCAGAGCTACCTGAGCTAACAGTTTTCTCTTCTCCTTCAATGTATTCTGTTTTGTATTTTTCTGTTTAATTTTGTCATGTCTTGAGTCTCATGGTAAAAGGCAAACAGTGAGGTTTGTAATGAAAAAGCCATAGAGCGGAAAAAGGCAGAGAGTACAAAATTAAAAGAAAAAGCCATAGATGTCTTAGAGTTCCTTTGTTCATCTATGTTGTGTTTCATGATTCTGTGGGAATCCCCTTGTAAGTTGGGTTAGCACTTTACAAGTTGTAATCAGATTGATTATAGTGAAATTCCATCATGGTTGTGATGGAGACTGGATGTAGGCTGCACTGCACTTAGCAGCTGAACCAGGATATATCTGGGTGTAATCTTCAACTCTTCTCTCCTACATTTCTATTTCTACTGGACAGGAGCAAAAACTAATATTATCTCGTGCCAAGTGACGAGACAAAAAGAAAAGTCTCGTGGCTAGGGACGAGACAAAACAAAGTTGCTCGTGTCCAGTGACGAGCAAAAACAGAAAAGTCTCCTCTGAGTTCAGCAAGTGTTAGCAACTTAAAAAGGGGGCTAAGATTCAACCCCCCCTTCTCTTAGCCACTGAAACCATCAATTGGTATCAGAGCTTGGTCTCAAAGAGATCAAGCTTTGCAGCTTGGAGTAAAGATCCTCATGGCAGAAAACAGTGGCGCAAATGTGGTGTCTTATAATCTAACTGAAGGACAATCAAGCAACAGACCCCCTCTTTTCAATGGGAAAAATTATACCTATTGGAAGGAGAGGTTGAAGATATTCGTACAAGCAGTGGATTACAGACTTTGGAAGATTATTCTCGAAGGGCCTCAATTTCCAACTACCACAAGTGCAGAAGGAGTTATTTCTCTCAAACCAGAAGCAAGATGGACCGAGGAAGATAGGAAGAAGGTGGAGTTAAATGCCAAGGCAATAAATCTGCTCAATTGTGCTATCAGCTTCGAAGAGTACCGACAGGTATCAAGATGCACAACGGCAAAGGAAATCTGGGACAAATTGCAAATCACCCATGAAGGAACCACCATTGTCAAGAAGACTCGGACAGATATGCTAAATAGAGAATATGAAATGTTTGCAATGAAGGAAGGAGAGTCCATTGATGAACTGTTCGAACGGTTCAATGCTATCATTGTTGGCTTAGATGCTCTGGGAATTACACATTCTGATTCTGTGCTAGTGAAAAGAGTGTTGAGATGCCTCACAAAAGAGTGGGAAACTAAAGCCTTAATTATTTCTGAGAGCAGTAGCCTAGACTCCATGACACTTGATGATTTGAGAGGAAATCTTCTTGCTTTTGAAAATACCTATTTGAAAAAGGATACAAAAAAGAAAGGAATTGCATTTTCTTCTGTGACTAACCCCCTGGATGATGAATCCAGTGATAACTCTTCTGAAAATGAGTTTGTTTTATTTGCAAAAAAATTCAGGAAAATGGCTAAACTCAAAGGCAAAGGCAGCAGCACAAGGAGAATAAAGAAAGACCTTAGCAAGGTAACTTGCTATAATTGCAAGGAAATGGGGCATTTCAAATCTGATTGTCCCAAGCTGAAAAAGGAGGAAAAACCGAAAAGAGGAAAGAAGAAAGGACTAATGGCCACATGGGAAGACTTGGAGAATGACTCTGATGATGATGATGAAGAAACCGAGACCAAGTCACAAACATGTCTCATGGCAGACCACATAGATCAGGTAGTCTTTCATAACCCTAACACTGAAGATCTCCATCTTATGATAGACCACCTCTCTGAAAAAATAAGATGTTTTCTGTTGGAAAATCAAGAACTTGAACAGCAAATTACCATTCTTAAGGCCGAAAACAGTTTTCTAAAAGAAAAAGTGAGAGAGGCCGAAACTGCTTGTGATCTTGTTGAAGAAAATAAGCAGTTAAGAGCCCAAGTTAAGAGCTGTGAAAGTAACCATTGTGTTCTTGCATATGTGGACTGTTTTAAACAAAATGAAGAGTTGCTTAAAAAGGTTAAAATACTTGAGGAAGACTTGGCCAAATTTACACAAAGTTCTGAAAGTTTAAATCACATCTTGGCTAGTCAAAAACCTCTTTATGATAAGGCTGGGTTGGGGTTTCATAAATCTGAAAATTCACATTTTGAAAATATTGCTTCATCTTCTAATGATACAAGATTTCAAGATCCCACCTACTTTAACAAAAAGGCAACTCCAAGGTTTTGTAGACTATGCAATCGGAATGGACACTTTCCCATCCAATGTTTTTTCGGTGAAAGAATGGTTGGTGACAAAGTTTATAAAATTGTTTTTGATTACAATGGCTTAGGACATAGAAGATGGTTTAACGTAAAAGGATCCAAAAAGATTTGGATACCTAAGGTTACTTAAGCATTGTTTTGTAGGTGTGCCTAGCATCCAAAAGGAAAGAAAATGTGTGGTATATGGACAGCGGATGCTCTAGGCATATGACCGGAAAGGCAACCTTCTTCATAAAGCTTGATGACTATGATGGAGGACTTGTCACTTTCGGTGATGATGCAAAAGGAAAAATTGTGGCTGTTGGGAAAGTTGGTAAAAACTTTTCTTCTTGTATAAATGATGTTCTCCTTGTACATGGCTTGAAACATAATTTGCTTAGTGTTAGTCAACTTTGTGATTTGGGTTTTGAAGTTATCTTTAAGAAATCTGTTTGTTTAGTTGTGTGTGAAAAAACTGGGAATGTTCTTCTTGAAGCTAAAAGATGCAACAATGTGTATGGATTAACTCTTGAGGATTTAAAGGAACAAAATGTAACATGCTTCACATCTTTTGAATCTGAAAAATGGCTTTGGCATAGAAAGTTGGGACATGCTAGCATGTATCAAATCTCTAAGCTAGTCAAAAGAAATTTGGTTAGAGGAATCCCAAACATCAAGTTTGATAAGGATCTTACTTGTGACGCTTGTCAATTAGGCAAACAAGTAAAATCATCTTTTAAATCAAAAGATGGAATCTCAACCAAAAGGCCATTGGAAATGTTACATATTGATCTTTTTGGTCCTACTAGAACTCAAAGTTTAGGAGGTAAACATTATGGTCTTGTGGTGGTAGATGATTACTCTAGATTTGGTTGGGTACTTTTCCTTGCTCATAAGAATGATGCTTTTCATGCTTTTTCCACCCTTTGTAAGAAAATTCAAAATGAAAAGGATTTGAAAATTGCCCATTTAAGAAGTGATCATGGAAGAGAATTTGAAAATCAAGATTTTGAAAAATTCTGTGATGACTTAGGGATTTCTCATAATTTTTCATGTCCTAGAACCCCCCAACAAAATGGGGTGGTTGAAAGAAGGAATAGAAGCCTTCAAGAAATGACTAGGGCTATGTTATGTGAGAGTGAAATTCCTAAATTCTTATGGGTTGAGGCTGTGAACACAGCATGTTATATTTTGAATAGAACAATCATTAGAAAAGGGTTAAAGAAAACACCTTATGAGCTATGGAAAGGAACCCCTCCAAATCTTAAGTACTTTCATATTTTTGGATGCAAATGCTTTGTGCTTAATAATAAAGAAAACCTTGGAAAATTTGATCCAAAATCATATGAAGGAATGTTTGTTGGATATTCCACCACAAGCAAGGCCTATAGAGTTTATCTCAAGGAGCATAGGACAATAGAGGAATCCATACATGTTACTTTTTGTGATTCTAACTTAATTCCCAGTATTGTGAAGGATATTGATTCAGATTGTGAAGAGGCTGCAACAAGTAAAGAAAATCCCAAATCTGTGCAAAATGAAGAATCTGTCAGCCCGGTTTTATCTCGTCAAATTGTAGGAGAAACTTCCATTTTATCTCCTGAGCAGACACGAGAAACTGAAACAGTGAGACCACCAGAAGTTCATCAAAGTTCAACACCTGGCCGAAAACCTAGAGAATGGAAGTCTATGAGGGGTTATCCTCATGACTTCATCATTGGTGATCCCTCTCATGGAGTAACAACAAGATCCTCCACCAAAAAGCAAACCGAACCTAGCAACTTAGCTCTCTTGTCACAAATGGAGCCCAACAATGTCAAACAAGCTCTTGAAGATCCATCATGGGTCAAGGCCATGCAAGAGGAGCTAGCTCAATTTGACAAGAATGAGGTTTGGACATTAGTACCTTATTCGGATGGTATGAAGGTAACAGGTACTAAGTGGGTCTTTAAAAATAAACTTGGTGAGGATGGACAAGTTGTTCGTAACAAGGCTAGATTAGTGGCCCAAGGTTACGATCAAGAAGAGGGTATAGATTTTGATGAGTCTTTTGCTCCGGTAGCTAGAATGGAAGCAATTCGGTTGCTTCTTGCCTATGCCGCCCATAAAGGTTTCAAAATGTTTCAAATGGATGTTAAGTGTGCTTTCCTTAATGGCTTTATTGATAGAGAAGTGTATGTGGCACAACCCCCCGGTTTTGAACATAAAGAGTTTCCAAATCATGTTTTTAAATTATCTAAGGCTCTTTATGGACTTAGACAAGCTCCAAGAGCTTGGTATGAAAGGCTTAGTGCCTTCTTGTTGGAAAATAAATTTCAAAGGGGTACCACCGACACTACTTTATTTATTAAAGCATCTAATGATGATATACTTCTTGTTCAAGTTTATGTTGATGACATTGTATTTGGTTCGGCCAACATTTCCTTGTGTGAAGAGTTTGGAAAACTCATGACTAGTGAGTTTGAAATGAGTTTAATGGGAGAGCTTACTTTCTTTCTTGGCCTCCAAATTAAACAAACTCCTAGTGGCACTTTTATTTACCAAGGAAAATATGCAAAAGAACTTATTAAAAAGTTTGGCCTAGAAAATTCCAAAGCAATGGGCACTCCAATGCATCCTAATACAAAACTTGAAAAAGATGACGATGGCCAAGATGTGGATGAAACAAGGTATAGAGGAATGATAGGTTCACTCATGTACCTTACCTCCTCTAGACCGGATATTGTTCAAAGTGTGGGTGTATGTTCAAGATTTCAATCTCACCCAAAAGAATCCCATCTTACGGCTGTTAAACGCATCATTAGATACATTAAAGGAACTTGTGATTATGGCTTGTGGTATCCTAAATCTGATGAATTTTGTGCAGTAGGTTTTTGTGATGCAGATTATGCGGGAGATAGAGTGGATAGAAGAAGCACGTCCGGCATGTGTTGCTTCCTTGGAAGCTCACTCAACATGTGGTCAAGCAAGAAACAAGCCACAGTGGCTCTATCCACAGCTGAAGCTGAATACATTTCCGCATCTGCATGTTGCACTCAATTAATTTGGTTAAAAACACAATTAGAAGATTACAAATTAAAAATCAATAGTATTCCTTTATTTTGTGACAATATGAGTGCCATAAACATTTCAAAGAATCCTGTTCTGCACTCAAGAACAAAGCACATTGAGATAAAATATCATTTTATTAGGGAACATGTGCAAAAGGGTACTATTGATATTCAATTTGTAAAATCTGAAGACCAAATTGCTGATATTTTTACAAAACCTCTCTGTGAAGACAGATTCTGCACCTTAAGAAAAAGTTTGGGAATGTTTGATTTAAGTTTCATTGAAAATTTGTGAATATGTGACTCTGTTCAGTTTTGCTCGTAGGTTTGGACGAGATAAAATAATGGCATAATGGAAGAGCTGTGGTCAAGGGGGAGGCAACGCAGAATTTAATTCCTATTGGGCCCACTGAATCTCTTTGATCTCACTCTGACCGTTTTGTTAGTTCATCATTTTTTCTGAAAATCAAAATCTTTCTGTGGTCTTATCACATCATATCTTAATAGGGGAGGATAGTAGAAAAAGAGAGTGACTGATCTAATGATACTCTGAATTTTCTGATGCTTATTGCCTGCCAATTTTATTTGATCTGATATGTTGGCTGAACTTTATGTTGCTGGATATTTTTGCTTGATTGAATTGTTTGGCAGGAAATATTTTTGAACATGTTGAGTTTTGGTTACCTGTTGCTGCTGCTGAATGCTCTGTTATTTTGCTCTATGTATATTTGACTCACGGGAACTATTTTCATGTGTCTTGGATGGCTGTACCAAACTTAACTCGATGCTGTTTTGTTTTATACTTGAATTATTATGGATTGCATTGCTTTGCAGGGTCCCTCCTTGATGACAAAAAAAAAAAAAAAAAGGGCTGAATTGAAACTGTTATGTTTCATTAACTTATTTTGCTTTGTATAATGTGTTGTCCTGTTTTGCTTTGTTCTGATCTGTCTCTGTTTTGAACACTCTGTGTTAGTGGATTAATTTCGAGTTAAGCTTTGATTGTCATGTGCTCAAATACATGTGTGCTGACTGGACCATTGTGTTTTGGTGAAAAATAAATATTTTGCCTTTTGTATGTTGTTTTCATTTATTTTGCAGTGCCCCTTGATGCCAAAAGGGGGAGAAAGTGTTGAAAATTGAAATTAACAAAACAGGGATGAAATTCCTGTTTTGGATTTATGACCTCCCTCGTTTTAAGCTTCAATATTTTATTATGTGTTTGATGTTAATAATGCATCTGATTGATGCTTGCTGTTTTGAGTTGATGCTTGAAGCTTTGAAGTTTGTAATTTAATATTTATCTTGATAAAATGTTTGTTGTATGACATTTGACTTAGTGTTTGATGTTAATAATGCATCTGATTGATGCTTGCTGTTTTGAGTTGATGCTTGAAGCTTTGAAGTTTGTAATTTAATATCTATCTTGATAAAATGTTTGTTGTATGACATTTGACTTACCTTGATAACATTATTGTTGTTTAGGTTGCTGTTTTGAATTATTTTTGGAAGTTCCTTTAAATTGTGTAATGTATTAAAACTGCCTTGTTTTGTTACTCAAATGTTTTTCATCATGTTGTTTTGCTCTGATATCCTAAACAGAAAAATGTTTGAAAAATATTTGGATATTTTTTATGATTGAAAAAGTTTGAGCAGTAAATCAGTTTATGATATCAAATGAGTTTTTGATTATCAATTAAAACTGCTCATAAATCAAGCATTTAGCATCATAAAACATGCTAAATAACATTGCAACTTGAAGCTTGATTTAAAGTGTTACAGGTTAGTGCTTCCCATGGTAAGATAAGCATACATCAAGGGGGAGCAATGTGACATTTTGAAAGGGGGAGAAATTCAAATTCAAAGGGAGTAATCTTTACTCAATTTCTAAATTTCTTCCATTTCAATTTTAATAATGTTTGTCATCAAGGGGGAGATTGATGAGTTTGGAAAACTCTAAATTAATATTTGTGATGACTAAACATTATTAAAATAATTAATTACAAAATTATTAATTTGATTTTCATTTAACATATGTTAATTAATAATTTTGTGTTACAGATTTTATATTTGGGCCGAAATGAAAAGAAGAGATCCCAAGCCCAATAAAATCAATATTCAGCCTTGATGTTAAAATTATTATGAGGATGGTGGCTGAAACAAGTGTTTTATTAAATGGGCTAGCAATTGTGATAAGAAGCCCAATTAAAGGTCTTGGTATGAGACCAAAAATGCTTGGTCTGAAATTAAAAGGAATTGGGGCACAATATTATTTTATTCACTTAACAAAAGAAATCCATTCCTTTGATTATGCACTGCATGCTCCAACGGAACTCCTTTACTCATCATGATGGATTTCAAAATTTATTAGAGTAAAGTTAATAAGTGCATGGGAAATATGAGAGAGAGTGTCATTGACATGATTGATGGCATTAACATTACACGCCACCCAGGGAAGTAAAAGCAAGCTATTTTCAATTAATGTGTTTAATCACTTTGAATTGCTTTTCTTCAGATTCTCTCTTCTCTCTCATCTCTTTCTTGCTTCCTCTTCGGTCACTTCAACAGAAATTATGGAAGCCATGGAAACTACTTTGAGCTATCAAAATGAAGAAAGAGCAAGCTACAAGACCATCACAATGATGGCAAGAAAACACAAAAAATATAGTGGCTGAGATTCTTATCACATATGGTAAGATATGGTGATGATATCTTAGCCTCTCCATACCAAAAATGGAGGAAGAAGATTCGGCCAGCATGGAGGAGATTCTTGAAGCATGGCTTGTCTTTGATTCTGCTCAACCACCACAGGGAGTAGCTAGAGTGGCGAAGTGATGGTTGAAGGCAGAGATTAAAGCAGATGAAGTCATCATCATCATGAAGCATCAAGGGCCAGAATTCCATCTTGGAGAGCAAGCCAAGGATGGAGAGCTCGGATTGATGAAGGGTGATGATCAAGAAAGGACTAGAGGTAATTGCATGTTGGTTAATGCATGGTTATCTCTTCTCTCTCTTTGTGGCCGAACCGGTTTTGTTGAAGGAGGAAGAAGTTGGTTCGGTTTTGGCTTCAATAAGTGGAGGCTCCCCTCTTCTATAATAAGGGTGGACAGCCACTGTTTGAAGCAAGGAGAAAATTTGAGAGTGCAAGGCACAGTGTTCTCAGAGCTACCTGAGCTAACAGTTTTCTCTTCTCCTTCAATGTATTCTGTTTTGTATTTTTCTGTTTAATTTTGTCATGTCTTGAGTCTCATGGTAAAAGGCAAACAGTGAGGTTTGTAATGAAAAAGCCATAGAGCGGAAAAAGGCAGAGAGTACAAAATTAAAAGAAAAAGCCATAGATGTCTTAGAGTTCCTTTGTTCATCTATGTTGTGTTTCATGATTCTGTGGGAATCCCCTTGTAAGTTGGGTTAGCACTTTACAAGTTGTAATCAGATTGATTATAGTGAAATTCCATCATGGTTGTGATGGAGACTGGATGTAGGCTGCACTGCACTTAGCAGCTGAACCAGGATATATCTGGGTGTAATCTTCAACTCTTCTCTCCTACATTTCTATTTCTACTGGACAGGAGCAAAAACTAATATTATCTCGTGCCAAGTGACGAGACAAAAAGAAAAGTCTCGTGGCTAGGGACGAGACAAAACAAAGTTGCTCGTGTCCAGTGACGAGCAAAAACAGAAAAGTCTCCTCTGAGTTCAGCAAGTGTTAGCAACTTAAAAAGGGGGCTAAGATTCAACCCCCCTTCTCTTAGCCACTGAAACCATCAAATATTAATATATAGTTTATAACCATTCTCCTTAAATATAAAGTATCTAATACTACCTGCGACTTATAGTAACTAACAATCATAATTAATTAGGTTCGGAGATCAGGGATATAGGCAATAGATTAACTTAATTATTATGATCTTTAGACAGCAGTAGAAATTATATCTTTATGTTTATGAGTTAATAGTTAAAATCGTTCTTGAAAAATATTCTGATCTCTATTTTGGTCTTTAAAAGACAAAATTAATCGAAATCATCCCCGAAAGATACACGACTTGGTCACGTTAGTCCTTCTGTTAGTTGGATGATGACGTGTCACGTTAAGTGCCATGTGGCATGATGACATGGTGGGTTAATGACACATGTCACAAGATGATTAGTTGACGTGTCAGTTGACATGTAAAAAAGTTATTTATAATCAAAATAGCCCTTAAAAGTTCAGACGTAAGTCATTTTCATCCCTAAAATTTAAAAAATTAATCAAATTAGTTCTTATATATATTTTTTTATTTTTTTTGATAATATTAAATTTGAAAAATTTTTTGATACTACTAATTTTAATAGAAATGTAATTGACAAATAAAAAATTAGTAATTGTATCTTTTCTTCTTAAAATTTTTTTCAACAAAATTATCTCTCTCTTTTAATTCTTCTCAAAATCTCTCTTATTCTTTTCTATTCTAAAATATTTTTCTTACATTATTTATTACATTTTGCTGGAATATATATATATATATATACTCAAAATTAAAATATATGTATTTGTTAGCCTAAACAAAGTTATATGCTCAAAATAAAAATTTATGTATGTTAACCTAAACAAAGTTATACCACTATTTTTTTTTCTACTATATCTTTTTTTTTCCATTACAGTATTACTTACATCCTAGATGTAATGGTAGTTATATTTAAAAGTCAAAATTTAAGAAAAGATTCACAAATTTTACTTCAATTTCAAACTTTATAAAATATTAAAAATTTGTTGCTTAATTATTATTATTATTATTATTATTATTATTATTATTATTATTATTATTATTATGCTAAACGAATTGCTTCTTAAGCGTACTACATGCAAAGATCATAATAAATTTTTGTGTTTCATATGTTTGAGATAGATTATATAATTTTTCTTTTAATATCACTACCATTACATCCTATATGTAAGTAATACCGTAATGAAAAAAAAAGATGTAGTAGAAAAAAATAATGGTATAACTTTATTTTGGTTAACATACATAAATTTTAATTTTGAGCATATACCTTTGTTTAGGTTAACAAATACATACATTTCAATTTTGAGTATATATATATATATATATATATATATATATATATATATATATTCTAGCAAAATGTAATAATGTAAGAAAAAAGTTTTAGAATAGAAAAGAATAAAAGAGATTTTGAGAAGAATTAAAGGAGAGAGATAATTTTATTGAAAAATTTTTTAAGAAGAAAAGATACAATTACTAATTTTTTGTTTGTCAATTACATTTCTATTAAAATTAGTAGTATCAAAAAATATTTTAAATTTAATATTATCAAGAAAAAATAAAAAAAAATATATAAGGACTAATTTGATTAATTTTTAAAATTTTAGGGATGAAAATGACTTACGTCTGAACTTTCAAGGACTATTTTGATTATAAATAACTTTTTTTCATGTCAACTGACACGTGGCGTGGCAGGTGTCACTGATCTGACACGTCAACCAATCATCTTGTGACACGTGGCATTAACCCACCACGTCATCATCCAACTGACGGAAGGACTAACGTGACCAAGTCGTGTATCTTTCGGGGACGATTTCGATTAATTTTATCTTTTGAAGACCAAAATGGAGATTAAGGTATCTTTTAGGGACGATTTTGACTATTAACTCGTATGTTTGTATATTGAATAAAATCAATCAATTAATTCAATCAAATATGGGTTTTCTTTGTTTTAAGTGCTCTTAATACCTCCTTTGCAGCTAAATTCTCATACTTCTCTTTATTTGGCAATTTGTTCACAGTCTAAACTTTACTGTCAATAGAATATTTATCTTGAGGATCAGAACTGATCTCTCAACTCCTAAAAGTGAAATAACAAAAGCAGTTAATTTTGATCATGACAAAAATATTGCATTTAAATAATTTTAATTATTTGAAATGAGTACTTGCTCGTATAATCTTAATTTACCAAGGGGCTTTAAATACTGTTGTAAAAGTAAAGTAGCTTAAATTTTAAAGACAATATCACAATGTGCTACTCTATTCATATTCAAAGTTTCACTGACAGTCAGAATAGCAAATATGACATACCACTTCATTATTGCTACGTCTCTAAGGTGCAACTAGCTTTTGATTTCTTAGCCCCTTTCTTAGCTAGTTTTATTTTTTAACTTTCATCATTCTCAAAGGTCATCAAGCAGTGATATTTTGCACAAAAGAAAGGTATAAGTAGAAATAAACTAAACCAAAATATTAGATATTTTAAAAAGGGAATTGCCACACGAAAACAGGCATGCTTAACTAACAAGATCAGGTTAAAATATTGTAAATTTACTCTGGCAAGTTATGCTCAGATCATCGGAGAGTAGCATGAAGGTCAAGTTATGACTAGGTAAACCAATCTACCAATAATTATTTCATGATATCTATCGTAAATGCATGCCATTCAGCATGTAATTTAATCCATAATAATCAGTTTATCCCAAGAAAGTAATCCAGCTTTCTAAAGAATAACACTAATAATAACTACCAAACCTGCTGGTACTTGGTTTTCAATGAGAGAATAATACTAATAACAACTAACAAACCCTAACAAAGCAAGATGCAAATAAAGCAAAATGAAAAATAAAAAAGCAAACTCTAACATAGTAAGAAGCAGAAATTACAAAAGATTGTAGAACCCCAAAAATTAGAACAACAAATCCTCAAAAAAATCGCAAAATCAGAAAATTCATACACACCATTGATCTCTGTTCAGTGCTAATGTCTCAGTTCATCGTCACTACCATCTCAGTTCTCCATCACAGTTCGTCATCACCAAGGCCAACTTGTCGTTCATCACTGTTCTTCGTCACTGAGAACAAAAAATGAGCGGTTTTGACCGAGACCGACTGAGTGGTTACGAGAGAGATAAAGAGATTCTGAGACATTAGAATGTGGAGATGGAGTGGTGAGTGGAGATGAATCAATTACAAATAA
Source organism: Arachis hypogaea (assembly GCF_003086295.3). Taxonomy (NCBI): domain Eukaryota; kingdom Viridiplantae; phylum Streptophyta; class Magnoliopsida; order Fabales; family Fabaceae; genus Arachis; species Arachis hypogaea. Next base: position 11,696,224 of record NC_092053.1, on the reverse strand, counting down.
AAGGTGTGTCGCAGAGTTATCTCATTCGCAGCGTCGCATATTCGCATCTGCATCCCATATCAGTCGCCGTTGCACCTCTTTCTCCTGGCCGTAGCTTAGTTCCCATCGCAGCTCGCCTCGCCTCCTCAGTTTTGTTGCTCTCTATCGGTCGTGGTTCCGTTACTCAACGCCTCCCTGCAATTAGCCGTCATCTGTCTAGCGCTGGCACCGTAAATGAGTGTTTGAGAGATGAGTGTGTGTGGTTTTAGAGATAAAGGGGCAAGGGTTTCAAGAAAATTAAAAGGGAAAAATGATTTTTACTTTTTAGAGACATCAGAGTGGTTTTAGAGAATTGGAAGGGGAACGGAAAGGGTTTTGCAAGATTAAGGGTAAAGAAGGGGTTTCACGGGTTTGTGAAGAAGGGCGAAAACGGCGAAAAAGATGATGAATTCTGATCTCTGAAAGAAGGAGAGGGTGCGGGTTTATGAAAAGGAGAAGTTCATTTAAGGGTTATAGCACACTTATATTAGGAAACGCTTCCTGAGCGTACCCAAAACATAATAATTAAATTACTCTTAAAAGTTGTTTATTTTAATAAAAAAAAATACCCATAAATATTAAGGTAAAATTACGTTTTATAAGTAATTTTTATAATATTTAAAACAATATTTTTTAAGTGATACTATAACTGTGTTTTTTATTCTTTTATAAAAAAGTATTCTATTCAAAATTTTTTAAATATAATTTAAAAAAGTGTGATTGAATAAGTAATTTTTTTGTAGTGTATTTAAAATTTTTTTATTTAAAAATTAAAAAGATAATTTAGAGAATGAATTAGAATTTTTAATGTAATTATTTTTTAATTTTTTATTATTCTTCTAGCTAGTATATATCTAAGACTCCGTATTGAGTAATCTAAAATCGGTAAATCTCCTATAAAAAAATAATTATATTATAAAGTCTCAAATTCAAAACTTTATTTAAATTTTAAACGATACTGAACCGTTTACCACTAAAACCAATTTCAATTCCACATTATTGATTCCCACCATATTTATATCCCCTTGTGCATGTTGATGAGGAAGGTAGCTAGAAGCAGAGCTGAAACAGAAGGTGTGCATGAATAGAACGTGCGTGAATTATTTCTCTTACTCTATTGGATTGAATTATTACCAAGTGCAGCAGTAACACACAAGCCCACTAGCTAATAGAATAACAACCTGTCACTAATTCATCCTAACTACTATTAACTATATATACATTTAGATATATTCTCTTAACACATGTATTCTTCTATATATGTGGAAGGTAAATTTTTGCCACCTAAAAAATGGTTTTTATCGTATCGACAATAATGTCAAATAAAAGATATTTAAAATTAAACAATAAATTTTATAAATGCTAAAATAAATTAAATAACAAGGACGAAGTCACAGCTTGAGCACATATTAAAAATGGAATGAAGAGTGAAAAAGGAATCACCATCAAGAACATGCATGCTATAATTATTAATTACGCATTACCACAAATTACATTACTATTTTCATGCATGGCTAATAACAGAACGAAAAGAACATCTTATTTAAACAAGTGCATTCTTCTTTGGAAAAACATAATTGATTGAATATCAACTAATATCAAAATAAATTAGTTAATTACTAATTTCTTTTATTTTATTTATCTTCCACTCTAGTTTTTTTTTATCAAAGTGACAGATAAAAAAAATAAAGTAACATAATTAGAAGAAAATGGCATTGCCAACAAAGAAATTCTTAGTTACAGTGATTTGTTGTGTTGTTTTGTTGTTCTCAATTTTCTCAGGGAATGCTGAGGCGGGTGATCGTACTATTAACTATGGTGTACTTCAACGTGACACAGAACTTGGATGCAGCAAAAAACATCCCGCAGCGTGCAAAGACAGAGAGGCTAATCCATATAATAGAGGTTGCAATCCACAACTTGGGTGCAGAACAACTCCATCTGCATCATGATCCACAACTCTCTCTCTCTCTCTCTCTATCTAAACAAAATTGAAACACCAAAATTCTTTTATATTATTCCACGTATTGTAAATCATCATGTACATAAATGCATGTGTGATATATAGTACACAAAAAGCGCTAGCTCATTCCTTTATCAGTTATGTTTGAGTTGATTACCCAAAATATTAAAAAATAACATGCATGACTGCATGTTATGTATGTTTAGTTATCCATGTTGTATATGTGCATTAGTGCATATGCCTTTTGTATTCATTTTGCAGCAATGAAATAAAAATGCCATTTTTTATTTTTGTACAATTTTTTTATACATTTTTTTAGTATAAGAAACAAATATTTTATTATCTTCTTTCACTTCTTATTTATCACTTCTAATAGTAAAAATAAAAAATTACAAAAAAAAAAGGAAACACTTCCCTCTCACTTGTACGAATGCGCGTTCTCTCTCTCTCTCTCTCTCTTCTCGTCTTCTCTCTCCCTCGCCGTCGAACTGTGACTGTTGCCACGTTTGTAGCTCGTCGTCGTCGTCAATTCTACTTCTATTGTCCCGCTGTAACCTCTGTCGTCATTGCCTTTCACGTCATCGTCATTGCCGCCTGTCATCCTGCAGCCACTATTATCAGATTTATTATTGGTATGGTTATTTTATTTTTACATGTTAATTTTTGAGTTGAGCATTTTGTTAGGGTTTAGGTTAAATCAGTGGTTAAATTTGTTTAATGAAGTGTGTGATTAAGATTTGTTGTGTTAATTTAATGGATGTAAAAATTAAATAATGTTAGAGTACATTAACTAAGGTGAGATTAAGAATGCTTGAGTTGTTGGAAGATTTTAGTTGAGTTTAGTGAATGGGTTTTGATGGTAATCAGTGGCTAAGAAAAGGGGGGTTGAATCTTGGCCACCTTTTAACTTGGCTTGTAACTTTGTTTTCTGTCGAGAGAACACCGGAGAAACTTTGGTTTTGTCTCCTGACATGGTAGGAGATTCTTTAATTTTATCTCCTATATTACAGAACCAGAAAAAGAGAAGAGAGTAGAGAGTGACACACAGATGTATGCTGCTTCGGCTACCCAGTGCAATATAGCCTACATCCAGTCTCCATCACAACAATGATGGAATTTCACTATCTTTTCAACAGATTACAATCACCAATTCTCCCTAAGATTTACCCAATTCTATCTGAGACAAGTCCAAATTCTAACCCAACTTGAACATGACAAGGACTCACCCTAGCTATCAACTACAAAGTGTTAACCCAACTTGCAAGGGACTAGGACTCACCTTAGCTTTCAACTGCAAATTGCTAACCCAACTTGCAAGGGACTAGGACTCACCCTAGCTTTCAACTGCAAAGTGCTAACCCAACTTGTAAAGGAATTCTCTCAGTATCATGACACAAAATAGAAATACCTACAAAGGATTTCTGAAATAACTTGGGCTTTTTCTCCAAGTCTAGCTCACTGTCTTTTTTTCACTCATTGACTTTTTCTCACAAACCTCACCATGTTTGCCTTTTTTCCAATGAAACTCAGACAGACTAAACTGAGAAAAATTACAAAATAAAAATCATAAAGGAGAAGAACAAAAATAGCTCAGAGAGCTATGGCATGGGAATCCAAACGTGTGCTCTCACTCCTTACTTCAATCCTTGGCTGTTCACTCTTATTATAGAGGAGTGAAGCTTTTAGGGCTTGAAACCTTGCTTCAGCACAGGTTGCTTTTCTTCTCCCAATACACAAATGCAGTAGCGGCGTTCATAGAGGAGAGAGAGGGTAGAAGTAGTGACATGCAATCTTACCTTCATCCTTCTCTTTCATCCTTTTTCTTCAAGAATCTTGAATCTGAGCCGTGTGTCCTTGCTTTGGCCCCAAGTTTGATTTTTTATCGTTGATAAGCAGCAGAGTTTCATCATCTTCTACATCTAGAATTTTCTAGTTCAGTACTAGCACAGAGAAGATTTCTTCAATAACCTTAAACGAAGCACAAAAGTAGAAACCTCCTTTATTTGTGATTTGCTTTTCTGATGTAATCTTTCCTTTTGTCCTAACCTATTTGACCTTCTCTTCTTTTGCTTGGAGTTAAAATTTTTCTTTTTGTTTTTCAATTGTGCCCTAGTACAGAGCTTCCTTTTTCTTTCTTTTGCTTCAGAGTTCACGTGAATGATGTGAAAGAAAAGAGAAGAGGGAGAAGAGAGGATTTGGCTTTCGGTGGGTGAAATGAATGGTTCAAATGAAATGGAATTAAGTCAGTTAGAAACTAATTTAGAGGAATAGATTTGAATATGGACCACCGGTTTAGGCTTTATGTTTGTTTTTGGGCCAATTTGTTTTCTTTCTTTCTCATGGTTCAGCCATTCAATCTTTGGATCAAGATTCTTGGACTGAATAGTTTGTTCAAGCTGAACTTGATATTGGACCATATTTCTTTTCTTATCTTCCTTGTTCACATTGCTTGCTTTCATAGCCATTTATCATATGATATGAGTGCTTTGAATCATATTGAGCCAGATGTAATATGGGCTTATTTTTCATGCTTCTTGGACCAATGTCAATTAATTAATTTCCTGCACACAAGCACAACAAAATCATACAAACAAATAATTCAATAATGTTTAGTCTTCATCTTAATCATAGTTTAGTTCTCTAAACTCAACAATCTCTTCCTTGATGACAAACATTATTAAATGAATTAAAATGAAATGAAAGGAGTTTTTAGAAAAAGACGAAGAGAGATGGGAGGGGGAGAGAGAGGAGGGAGAGGAGAGAGAGAGGGGAAAGGAAAAAAGAGGAGAGAGAGACAAAGAGGAAGAGAGGAAAAGGAGAGAGAGAGAGAGAGAGGGAAAAGAGAGAGAAGGGAGAGAGGGGGAGAAAGAGGAGAGAGACATAGGGGAGAGAGAAAGTGAAGGGAGAGAGAGAGAAATAGTATGTAAAAGCTAATTTTAGAGTTTAAATAAAACCAATTTTAATTTGGTTTAAAACTAAACTGAAGCATAAAAACTGGTTTTTAATAAACTGATTTTCATAAAAACTATGGTTTTCATAAAAAACTGGTTTGTTTAAAACAGTTTCAGTTCAATTTCAATTCAGTTCAATGAAACCAGTTTTTTTGCACGCCCCTACTTATATATCTTGTTTTATCAACATCTTTCCCTTTTTCATCCTTTTCAAGTTTGGAATTTGGATGTACAGGTGTACTCATTGGTTTGGAATTTTATAAATCGAGTTTCTTTACTAACTCCATGGCATATTTACCTTGGTGTACAAAAATTTCACTAGGAGTTTGTTTGATTTGGAGTCCTATGAAGAATGTGAGTTCTCCTATCATACTTCATATCAAACTCACTAGTAATTAATTTTCCAAATTCATCCCACAAGACTTCATGTGCCGATTGAAGAACTGAAGATTGATGGTTTAGAGGTTATAGTAAACTCTCGTCGCAAGTATAGTTACTAAACCAATCATTCAACCTTTCTTACAAATGTTTTGGTTGTCACAAGTAACAAACCCCTTTGAAATTGATAACCGAGTATTCAAACCTCGGATCGTCTTCTCAAGGAATTGCAGGGAGGTATGTTCTTATTATTGGTTATGAGTTTGTAAACTGGGGTTTTGGAAGTAAGGAGGAAATATGTTATATGACAAGTAAAATAAAATAATAATAATAAAATCTCTTGGCAAGGTATAAGAATTGGAATTTCTATCCTAGTTATCCTTATCAGGTGTGAAGATAATTGGGTTTTAATCCCACTTGGTCAGCCTTTATTAAACAAAGGAAGGTTAAGTGGACTGATTAGCTTGATTCTCAAGTCCTAGTCAACTCCTGTGGAGAGACTAATGTTAGAGCAATCCTAGCTCAAGCAGAATCTGCCAATTTCAATCACTTGCTGAGTTTGATAACTCAAGTACTACCAATCACTTGACCAAAGCCAAAAGGGAGAAAAATATCTAAATTAAATTAAAAGCATTAATATAAATAAAGCAAAGCAATCTTAAATCTGAAAATACCTCGAATTGCATTAACAAAAGAAATTAAATCTGGCATAGATGTTCATAAATTAAATTGAGAAAATAAATAAAAAGAACATTGAACCTGGGATTGAGAGTCACTCCTAAAACTAAGAGAGGTCCTAAATCCTAAATCCTAAGAGAGAGGAGAGAACCTCTCTCTCTAAAAACTACATCTACTCCTAAAATTGTGAATGTGAAAGCTTGTTTATGAATGAATAGATTCTTCCACTTTATAGCCTCTAATATGTGTTTTCTGGGCCGCAAACTGGGTCGAAAACAGCCCAAAAATCGCTGGAGAAGAATTCAAACACGCTGATTTCCGCCACTGCGATGCGGCCGCATGGAGCACGCAGTCGCATTGCCTAGCATCAGGGAAACTATGGCATATTATATATCAAATCGAAGCCCCGGACGTTAGCTTTCCAACGCAACTAGAACCGCGTCATTTGGACCTCTGTAGCTAAAGTTATAGCCGTTTGAGTGCGAAGAGGTCAGGCTAGACAGCTTAGCAATTTCTCTAACTTCTTGTATTCCTTCCACTTTTGCATGCTTCCTTTCTATCCTCTGAGCCATTCCTGCCCTGTAATCTCTGAAATCACTTAACACACATATCAAGGCATCTAATGGTATTAAGAGAGGATTAAACATAGGGAACTTAAGGCCAAAGAAGCATGTTTTCAATCAAAGCACATAATTAGGAAGACAAATGTAAAACCATGCAAATAATATGAATAAGTGGGTAAAGAGTTGATAAAATCCACTCAATTGAGCACAAGATAAACCATAAAATAGTGGTTTATCACCGATCCAAACACAGTGTCATCCACTTAAACTTGAACAAGTATGAAATGATCATTAGATTCTTTAATGAAAAGAGTAGTATCTGTATTTTTTTAACAAAAAAGAGCTAAGTCTTTCATGCCAAACTCTTGGAACTTGTCTCAAACCATAAAAAGTTTTAGAAAGTTTAAAAATATGGTTTGAGAAATCTTTATTATCAAAACCGGGGGATTGAGCTACGTATACTTCTCTATCAATAAAGCCATTCAGAAAAGACACACATAACATCCATTTGGAAGAGTTTAAATCTTTTATGGGCAGTATAGGCAAGCAATAATTTTATTGCTTCCATTCTAGCTACCGGAATAAATGACTCATTAAAGTCAATTCTCTTCTCTTGATCATACCCTTGAGCTACTAATCGAGCTTTATTTCTAACAACACTACCATCCTAACCCAATTAATTTTTAAAGATCAATTTGGTACATGTTACCTTCTTACCATTCGAATAAGGCACTAGAGTCCAGACCTCATTTTTCTCAAATTGGACCAGCTCTTCCTCCATTGACTTTATCCAAAAGGGATTTTCAAGTATTTCCTTCACATTTTGGGATTTCACTTGTGATATAAGAGCGAAGTTATTGTGATCGGCTCTCTTTCTACTTGAGAATATTGTGGTAACTTCATGAGAGGAATCTCCAATGTTGAATTCATGTGGATAGTTCTTCAAGAACTTCCATTCTCTCGGCTTTGGTGAGGTGATCTCAGGTTAAGTATGAACAGGATCAGTTCCATTGAGATTTTCAGAAATCTCTATATCAAGAGGAGACAAAACAAAATCGCCTCCTAGATTCTGGTCTGCAGAATCGTGAGTAGCATCTTCCATTGTAAGTTCAGGTTTGTCTTTTTCTTGAATTCTATCTAAATTTTGTGCAATCTCAGTTCTTGCATCAATTTTCTCAACAACACTTGAAATAGAGTTAGAATCACAAAAAGTGACATATATGGACTCCTCAATTATTCTATGTTCCTTGATGTAAACTCTATAAACTTTACTAGAGGTTGAATATCCAACAAACACACCTTCAAAAGATTTTGGATCAAATTTTTTAAGATTATCTTTAGTGTTTAACACAAAATATTTGCATCCAAAAATATGAAAGTACTTAAGATTGGGTGGTACTCGTTTCCAAAGCTCATATAATGTTTTCTTTAAAACTTTTCTAATGATGGTTTAGTTCAAAATATAACAAGCTGTGTTCATAGTTTCATCCCAAAGGAATTTTTTCGGAATTTCATTTTCACAAAGCATAGCCCTAGCCATTTCTTGAAGGCTTATATTTCTCCTTTCAACAACCCCATTTTGTTGAGGTGTTGTAGGACATGAAAAATTATGTGAAATGCCAAATTCATCACAAAATAATTCAAAGTCTTGATTTTCAAACTCTTTTCCATGGTCACTTCTTATGGAAACAATTTTCAAATCTTTTTTTATTTTGGATCTTTTTGCATAGAGTTGAAAAAGCAATAAAGCATCATTTTATGAGCCAAGAAAATAACCCATCCAAATCTAGTATGGTCATCAACTACTACTAAACCATAATGTTTACCATCTAGGCTTTGAGTCCTAGTAGGACCAAAAAGATCAATATGTAGCATTTTCAATGGCCTTTTGGTTGAGATGTCATCCTTGGGTTTAAAAGAATTTTTAGTTTGTTTACCCAATTGACAAGTATCACAAGTGATGTCTTTGTCAAATTTTATCTTTGAAAGATCTCTAACCGAATTATTCTTCCTTACAATTTTAGAAATTTGAAACATACTTACATGTCCCAATTTCTTATGCCATAATCATTTTTCAGATTCCATAGAAAGTGAAACAAGCTACATTTTGTTCTTTTCGTTCCACTAAAGTGAGTATATACACATTATTATATTTTTTTAGCTTCAAACAAGATTTCACCGGATTTTTCATACACAACCAAGCATTCCGAATTCTTGAAAATAACCAAATAGCCTAAGTCACACAATTGGCTAATACTTAGAAGATTGTGTTTCAATCCATCAACTAAAAATACATCATTAATGAAAGTTGAGAAACTCTAACCATCCTTACCTACGACCACAATATTTTTTTACCATTGTCACCGAAAGTCACAACACCTCCATCGTATTTATCAAGCTTGATGAAGAATGTGGATTTTTCGGTCATGTGCCTAGAGCATCCACTATCCCAGTATCACATGTCATTCTTCTTCTTGGATGTTAGGCAAAACTGCACAAAATTTTTAAGTGACCTTAGGTATCCAAATCTTTTTGGATCCTTTAATATTAATTCATCTTGGTTGCCCAAGTGCATTAAAATTACAAACAACATCGTATGTTTTATTTTCTACTTCTTTTTTGTTAATAAAGCATTAGAAAAAAAGTGATCAGGTTTATTGCAATAAAATCAGTGATTTGTGTGTACATGTTGTTGAAAACGATTTAAGGTATGATGATGATGGTGATTAAAATATTTGAATTTTTTTGGTATTTGAAAATGGTGCATTTCTTTTGAAAGATCCATATCTAACATTAGTACCTCCTCTTGCAAAAGACCTTAAACCAGAATTTCTTGACACATATGAGTTTTTAGAATGTGAGGCTCTTTTGTGAAAGAAAGGTTTTCTAAAAACGGCCTCATTGTTAGAGGTGTAACCCAGACTAGAGTTATTTGAAGCAGGTTTAGATTTTGAATAAGATGCATTTTTATCAAAATATGACTTTTCAAAGTCAGCATCAATATTAGATGAATATCTAAGACCAGATTTATTAAATGATGATTTTATTTTTGAAGATGATGCTGTGAATTTTACAAGTAATTTTTAAAAAATTGCATAATTTTTTGTTACATACCTTAAACCTATTTTTTTTTTAAACAAAGTTCTTTGATTAGCAAGTAATTTGTCCAAGTTACTTGAACTATGTGTGAATTTTGCTAACTCATTAATCAAACTTTTGATCATTTCATTTAATCTTTTATTTTCAGCAACAAGTTCTTGAGAGGGATCAATAATGTGCTTTCCTTTGAAATTTTTAATTTTAGATTTTAAAAATCTGTTTTCTTCAATGAGATCAAAAGCACATTCGATCTCCTTCACCTTTTCTTTCAAAAACTCATTTTCTGCATTCAAAACTTCATTTTCAGATTTGTATTTGTTGTATTATTCAGCAATTTTTTTGAGTGGTGAGTGAGATCATCAATAGTAACATGCAATCATCAAGAGATAAGTCATAGTAATTTACCTCTTCTTGTTGATCTTCATCAGCTATGAAATAGATTCGTGCTTCATCTTCGGAGTCTTCTTCCTCATCTGAGTCAATCTTGAGATCCTCCCAAGAAGCCATAAGTCCCTTCTTCTTGTCCTTCCGAAACTTGTCTTCTTTTTCTAGTTTCAGACAGTCATATTTGTAGTGTTCAACTTCTCTACAGTTCTGACAAATGACCTTGCTTAAGTCCTTCTTTGGTTCCTTTGAGCTGCCACCTCTGCTTTTTTCTTTAAGTCTCATCATCCTTCTAAGATTTCTAGCAAAAGAATACAAACTTGTCATCTGATAAATAGTCACTATATTCATCATCCAATGATTCAGTGTAAGATTTATGAGCCACTCCTTTCTTTTTTGTATTATTTTTTATGTGAGTGATTTCATATGCTAGTAACTTTCCTCTCAACTCATCATAGGTCATTTGACTTAGGTCTTTCAGAGATGACAGTAGCCTTAGTTTTCCACTCTCTTGTCAAGCTTCTCAAGGCTTTTCTCACTAGCACCTGTTCAGAATGAGTAATTCCCATAGTATCCAAACTATTAATGATGATAAAGAATCTCTCAAACATGTCATCAATTGATTTTTCTTTCTTCATAGAGAACATCTCATATTCTTTGCTCACCATGTCAATCCTGGTTTCTTTACTTGTGTGGTGCCCTCATGTGTGACTTGGAGCTTATCCCAGATTTTCTTTGCTGTTTTGCATCTTGAAACCTTTCAGTATTCCTCTAAGTTGATTGCACAATTCAGCATGTTGACAGTCTTGGCATTTTGTTCCACCTTTTTCTTGTCGTCTTCATTCTATTCTGTTTTAGCTTTAGGAGTGACAACACCATCAGCGCCAGTTTTTGTAAGGATTTGAGGACCATTTATGATTATCTTCCACAGATTGTCATTCACTGACTGAACAAAGATCTTCATTCTTTCTTTTCAATAGTTGTAGTTTTTCCTATTGAAGAATGGAGATCTGTTGTTGGACAGTCCTTCTGTCAGAGTATAAGCCACTGTGTTGAAACCCATGTTGTTCGCCATCAGGATCTTTCCTCCAAGCTATGAAGCTTGATCTCTTTGAGACCAAGTTCTGATACCAATTGATGGTAATTAGTGGCTAAGAAAATGGGGGGTTGAATCTTGACCACCTTTTAACTTTTCTTGTAACTTTGTTTTCTGTTGAGAGAACACAGAAGAAATTTTGATTTTGTCTCCTGACACGGTAGGAGATACTTTAATTTTATCTTCTATATTGCAGAACCAGAAACAGAGAAGAGCGTAGAGAGTGACATACAAATCTATCCTGGTTCGGCTATCCAGTGCAATCTAGCCTACATCCAGTCTCCATCACAATAATGATAGAATTTCACTATCTTTTCAACAGATTACAATCACCAATTCTCCCTAGGATTTACCCAATCCTTTCTGGGACAAGTCCAGATTTCAACCCAACCTGAACTTGACTAAGACTCATCCTAGCATTCAACTGTAAAGTGCTAACCTAACTTGCAAGGGACTAGGACTCACTCCAGCTTTCAACTACAAAGTACTAACCTAACTTGTAAGAAAATTCTCTCAATATCATGACACAAAACAGAAACACCTACAAAGGATTTCTGAAATAACTTAGGCTTTTTCTCCAAGTCTAGCTCACTGCCTTTTTCCATTCATTGGCTTTTTCTTACAAACCTCACCATGTTTGCCTTTTTTCTAATGAAACTCAGACAGACTAAACTAAGAAAAATTACAAAATGAAAACTATGAAGGATAAGAACAAGAATAGCTCAGAGAGCTATGAGAACCTAAATGTGTTCTATTACTCCTTGCTTCAATCGTTGGCCGTTCATCCCTATTATAGAGGAGTGAAGCTTCCAAGGCTTGAAACCTTGCTTCAGAACATGTTGGTTTTCTTCTCCCAATACACAGATGCAGCAGCGACATTCACAGAGGAGAGAGATGGTAGAAGCAGTGACATGCAATCTTACCTTCAAACTTCTCTTTCAACCTTTTTCTTCAAGAATCTTGAATCTGAGCTGTGCGTCCTTGTTTTGGCCCCAAGTTTGATTTTTTATCGTTGATAAGTAGTAGAGTTTCATCATCTTCAACATCTAGAATTTTTTAGTTCGATAATAGCACAGAAAAGATTTCTTCAATAACCTTCAACGAAGCACAAAAGTAGAAACCTCCTTTTTTGTGATTTACTTTTTTATATAATCTTCCCTTTTGCCCTAGCCTCTTTGACCTTCTCTTCTTTTGCTTGGATTTAGAAATTTTCGTTTTGTTCTTCAATTGTGCCCTAGCATAGAGTTTCTTTTTTCTTTCTTTTGCTTCAGAGTTCATGTGGGTGATGTGAAAGAAAAGAGAAGAGAGAGAAGAGAGGATTTGGCTTTCAGTGGGTGAAGTGAATGGTTCAAATGAAATGGAATTAAGTCACTTAGTTAGAAACTAAGTTAGAGGAATGGATTTGAATATGGACCACCGGTTTAGGCTTTATGTTTGTTTTTGGGCCAATTTGTTTTCTTTCTTTCTCATGATTCAACCATTCAATCTTTGGATCAAGATTCTTGGAATGAATAGTTTGTTCAAGCTGAACTTGATATTGGGCCATATTTTTTTTTAAATTTCTTGTTCAGATTGCTTGCTTTCATAGCCATTTATCATATGATATGAGTGCTTTGAATCATATTGGGCCAGATGTAATATGGGCTTATTTTTCATATTTCTTGGACCAATGTCAATTAATTAATTTTCTGCACACAAATACAACAAAATTATACAAGCAAATAATCCAATAATATTTAGTCATCATCTTAATCATAGTTTAGTTCTCTAAACTCAACAGATTTCTTTCAAGTGCATTAAACTTATACTGCTTATTTTTGTGATGCTTGTTGTTAGTTTGATGAAATTAGAATTAGGTTTCAATTAATTGGAATAATGAGGTTTGCTTATTCTTTCACATTAATTTTTGAATTAGTTCCAACTTGTGAATTTAATACGTTGTCCTTTTTATTAGGACAATACTATTTTCTATGTTATCCTTTTTATTAGGACAACACTATTTTCTCTGAGATCAGTTTTAGTTTACTTTTTGAAAAAATTTTACTCTCCTCTTCTGAGAGATGCTAAAATGACACTCTTATCCTCTCTATTTATAAAATGTACATTTTGCTCCCTTATAACTTTTTAAAAACCTCCTATTTAATCCATTTTAATTTTTTTGCGTTAACTAATGTTAACTTTATCCATTTTTCAAGAAAAAATAAATTATTTTTCATAAAAATATTATTTATCAAAAACTTTTTTTTGTCATTAAATTTTGGTAAGATTATTTTTTTGTCATTAAATAAAAAAATCTTGGTAAGATTATTTTTCGATATCAATATATATTAATTGTTATACATATTAACTCTGGTAAAATTTTTTTATTTAATATTAAAATAATATATATTGATATCAAAAAATTAATAATAAAACATAAATATAATTGTTAACAAAAATTTTGATAAAATTATAATTTAATAATTAAAAAATTATTGAAGAGTATCTTAAAAAAATAATTTAATTATTAATTTTTTTAAAAATATTTTGATAAAAATACAATTCAATTAATAAAAAATAATTTATTAAAAGGTATTTTGGTAAGCAAAATTTAATGACAAAAAAATAAATTTTTTGTTAATGGGTACTTTTGTAAAAAATAATTTATTTTTTTCTTGAAAAATGGATAAAGTTAACATTAGTTAACACGAAAAATTTTAAATAAATTAATGAGGAGATTTTTTAAAAGTTATAAGGGAGGAGAATGTATATTTTACAAATAGAGGGGAGGGAAGTGTCATTTTAGCATTTCTTAGGAGAGGGGAGTGGAATTTTCTATTACTTTTTTTGTTATTTGTGCAGTAATATTCTAGGTTAGTTTTTATCTCTGAATATAATATTGTTTAAATTTTATATTGGACTCAGTTTTCCTAAGATAGAGTTTTAGGATAGAAGTAGGAGAAGGTCGCGTAGTGCCACTTTCTCATAACCCTTGTTTGTTGGAAAATTGTGGAGTTATAAGGAGCTGTGCACTAGAACGGTTAGGAGTTGATGTTTTATTGAATGTGTACATGTTATAATTTATGCATGCATGCAGTTGTTTTCTCTGTGAAAACTGTTATATTTATTTGATGGATGTCTCTAAATTAAGGAGAAGTTCTGTCAAATTATTGTTTAAATTGTCTAAAATGTTTTTGGTTTATCAGAAAATGATACTTATATTTGGCGGGAGATTCTAATTATAGAGTACATTCTGCTAATTTTTTTAAAAAAAAAATTAATAATTCGTGTTTTTAGTTGAAGTCTAGGGTGTATTTCAATATGATTTCAAGTCATCGTCTATGGATGTATGAGAGGGATAATGGTGGCCAGGGGGAATTCAAAACCTGAATTCTTTGAGGGGGTTGACGTATTTGTTGCGCATGTCTTCAGCATGAAACTTTTTAGGTCTGAAGGAGTATCTTGGTATCCGTGTCAAAAGTGTTGGTTGATTAAGTGGTTAAGACCTGCGGACATAACATTTCACCTCTACTATAACAGGTTTAAGCAGGCACGGACCCAATAAGGGCAATAAGGGGGCACTTGCCCCCACTGCTTTTTCATTTTTTTTTCAAAATAATATATCTCTACTTTAAATTTTAAATGATCCCACTACAAATAAATTACACTTAATTGGTTAAAGTTTCAAATTAACTTTTTTATTTTCTATTTTTTTACTATTATTTAACTTACTTAAATTTAATTTTGTACCGTTACTCTTTTATTCTCTTAATTTTTTTATTTTTATATTTTTAACATTTTTTCTTGTTTAGTAGTCATCTTCTGTTCATCAAAAAGTAAATTTCAAATTCTCTATTTTTTTTATATAATTTTCTATGATTATATGTATCTTCCAATTTCATTATTTTTCTTTTTGATATTTTCAATAACAAATTTTAATTCAAACAATTAAAGTTTAGGTATTAATCTAATATTTCTCTTCATGACTTTATATATTTTATTTTATTCTCAATTTATTCATCTTTATTACTTATTTTTTATCTTTTGTTCTATTATATGAACCTGTGTTGCATATAAAATTTTAAAATAAATTAATTAATTTATTAATTTAGAATATATTTTTTATTTTTGAAAATAGTAAAGATAAAATATTTTAATTATAATACATAATTAAACAGATGAATAAAATTTTTCATCTAACATTATATTAAAATTAAATTAAAAAATATATAACAAACTTAATTATTTTAAAATGAACGAAAGAAAAAAAATTGTAAATTAAGGTTATATTATTTTATATACAGATTTAATTTTTCTAGTATTTATATATAATTCTAGTTTTGAATTATAAATACTAATGTGTCATTAGTTGTTAATGTGGCAGTTGAGTTAGTCTTTTATTATTAAATGTGTATAAAAAATTAGTTAAGATAACAAGTTATCTATAATTTAATTAAAATATTTTAAGTTTAAGTTTTAGAAATAAAAAATATTTTTTATAAAAATAAAAGTGTTCATTAACTTTTTTTAATTTTTATATCTTTATATAATTAATAATATTCAATAAAATTTATTTTAGTGTACATATTTGCCCCCACTCCTAAAATTTTCTGGGTCCGTCACTGGGTTTAAGGATGGATATCAGATGTGGATAGAACACAGAAAAGTGGACGAGCATGGAATTAACTAATTTGCCTCTAATTTGAATAAATATGATTGTTGATCAACGGGGGTTCAGGTGGTGAGAGAACTAAACATGGAAGAAATGACTTGGGAGGGTAACCAAGAGAGATACAATGAGATGGTGTTTGATGCAACAGGTGTTACAAAATTGGAAAAGGCTGAACAAAAGCCCAATCCAGAGGCAAAGAGATTTTATCATCTATTAGAATTTGCTGTTAAACCTTTATACAAGGGGTGCATTCATTCGGAGTTGTCTGCATGTGTTAGAATGATGAGTATTAAGTCGGAGTCAAATCATACCCAAGATTCTTTTGATAAGTGGGCCACCCTTTGCAACGAACTGGTACTTATCGGGTCTACTTTCATCCCTTAAAACCACTACAAAGCTAAGAAGCTAGTTTCAAAATTGGGTCTAAATTCGGTAAATTTTTATTATTGTTTGAATGGTTGTACACTATATTATAAGAGGGATGGAGATCTAACTGAATACAGATTTTGTAGAACACCGAGGTTCCAAGTCGAAAGAGAACAGATTGGTAAACACTGGTTAAAGAGAACTCCAATGAAACAAGTGCACTACTTGCCCTTAATCTCTAGGCTAAAACGATAGTATGCATCGATGAGTTCGGCCCCTCACATGACTTGGCTTAGTAGCAACAAGAAAGGTGATGGAATCATGACGCATCTGTCACACGGAGAAGCTTGGAAGCATTTTGATCGGGTTCATCCTATATTTGAGAGCAAGCCCATAAATATTAGACTAACTTTGTGCTCTGACGGGTTCACACCAAATTTCAATTTTGGTAATGCGTACTCTTGTTGGCCTATAAACGTGACACCTTATAATCTGAGTCCCAAAATGTGCATGAAGGACCCATATATGTTCCTAACTTGTATCATATACCTGGTCCCAACAATCCAAAGGCCAAAATAGATATCTTCTTGCAGCTCTTGGTGGATGAGTTAAAGGAGTTGTAAATCCATGGTGTGAAAACATATGATATTTCGATGAAGACAAACTTCCAACTGCATGTTACATTGATATGGATCATTAACGACTTTTCTACATATGGAATGTTGTCAGGTTGGTCCACTCATGGCAAAATGGCATGTCCCATTTATATGGAGGATACAAAGGCATTTTGGTTGACGAATGATGGTAAGAATTCGTGGTTTGATTGTCATAAAAAATTTCTCAACATGGATCACCCTTTTTGGTGCAAAAAGGACTCGTTCAAAAAGAATAAAACTGAACAACAAGAGGCACCCATGAGGTTGGATGGTAGGCAAGTTTGGCATCGTATTAGTAGAATTTCAAGGATCGTCGATAACGGAATAGGTTTGAGACTTTCGGGATATGACAGGGAGCATAATTGGATTAAACAGAGTATATTTTGTGAGTTGCCATATTGAAAAGACAACTTGGTTCCACATTGTCTTAATATGATGCACATTAAATAAAAACGTGTTTGATAATATCATGCACACAGTAATGGACGATGAGTGAACAAAGAATAATAATAAGGCTAGGTTAGACTTACTGGACATTTGCAGGTGGCCAGATCTAAACTTAAAGAGACTTGAGAACGGGCAGTGGGCAAAGCCAAAGGCAGTGTTTGCTCTAACAAAGGACCAAAGATAAAATATTTGTAAAAGAATTTTAAAGGATTGAGATTTCTTGATGGTTACGCCTCTAAATTGAGCAGGTGTGCAAACGTATCACATGGTAGGATTGTTGAGTAGAAGAGTCATGATTGCCACGTATTCATGGAGTCTTTGCTTCCTGTTGCATTCAGAGAACTTCCAACCAACATATGGAAACTTCTCATAGAAATAAGTAAGCTCTTTAAGGAGTTATGTGCTATAAAATTTAGCGTTAATGATTTCACATTCATATACAAGAACATTCTCATCATACTTTCTAAGGTACAGAGGATATTTTCCTCATCCTTTTTTGACGTTATAGAACACTTAATAATCTACCTATCGTACGAAGTAATACTATGTAGGCCAGTCCAATTTCGGTGGATGTACTAATTTGAGAGGATTATTGGTTCATTGAAACGCACCGTAAAGAATAGAGCTCAGATTGAGGGCAGCATCTGCAAAGCGTTCCAAGCTAAGAAAACATCCGCATTTTGCTCATTCTATTTTTAGCTTCACGTTGAGTCACGTAGAACAAAGGTTGTAAGGAATGATGAGAGGGGAGAATCCTCGTCAAGGGGATCAACATACTTAATCTTTGCTCCAGAAGGAGCTGCAATGGGTGCGGGTAGTAAGTACTAGTTAGAGTAAAAGGAAATCAATATCGCACATATGCATTTGTTATTTAACTGTGACCAGATTTTATCTTACCTCATGTGAGTTTTTTAAGTCTTCGTAAATATTGCAATCAGTAAGATACTAACTTCTTAATCTAATCAAAACTTCTTTATCCTATTCTATCATATAGGTTATTCCAAGAGGCAAATCCATATACCTCATTGAATAATTTTCCACGTTGGTTCAGAGAATACATCAGCGTGCATCTAACTGACACAACATATTCGAAACTAGTTGCACTTAGTTGGGGCCCAATGAATAAGGGCACTAACTACCCGATATACAATGTTAATGGACATCGATTCTATTTTTTACAGTGGTTGATTGGAAAAAAAATAGATAATACCGGAGTTTGGGTTCGTGGGAATTCAGGCAATAGTCATTCTGATTGGTTTGATTGTTGTACAACAAAAATGAACTAGAGTATTTCTGTTGTACTAAATACAAGGTGTGCATGTTTAAATGTGAACGGTATGATCCAAGTTCGTGACAAGGAACACGAAAGCACAAGGACTACGATATTACTGAAGTTAATGTAATCAAGAAATATAGGCACTACAATCCTTTTATTCTACCTCAAAATGTACGACATGTATACTATTTGTTTTATCCAAGTTCATGCAAGTCTAGTTGGGTGGTTGTGGTTAAGATTAAGTCAAGAAGCTGCATCGAGTCTGATGATGGGACAGAGGGTCAGGAACCTTACCAGATTACTGACTCAACTCCTTTGAAAACAGTGGTTGATACCGGTGAGCTAATCACCATTAAGTCGGTTGTTATGGATGATGACATCATTGGCCTTGGAATAGATGCCGACGCACTACCACTAGAGGACAACGATCTTCAAGAAGAAGACGGGTCGATGGCGACGAAGAAAAGGAAGATGAGTTCGATGATCGGAAAACTATCTTGGAAAAAGAGAATGGTGAAACAGAGGAGGAAGAAGATGACGAATATGAATAGGGTTAATGTAAATATAGTTTTATGATATGTACTTCTTTACCAAACTTTGAGAAGAATGTAATATAATTAGCATTGTTTCAAATATTTCAATTACCATCATTCCGTATTTTTAATTTATATGTTTGATATTTCACATCAGGTGTAAAGTACTGTTTAAATTATTAATTATCAGGGTACATTATAAATGGACGAAAAAGATTATTAAAAAATAGGACTACCGTCGGAATATACCGACAATAACAACACAGTCAATTTTTAAACAAAAACATTTAAAAAAAAAATTTCGTCGGATTAATCCGCTGATATAATGGTGCGGAGACGTATGATATGGCGTCAACGTTATTGTCGCAAAATTTTTGAGAGTAATGTTCAACAGATTCTATTTTTTTATTATCTATATTTCATTGCTAAATCCGACGAAAATTATCATCGGACGTAAAAATTCGCCGATAATATGTTACTAGCGAAGTTTATTTTCTCGGATAGATACCGATGATAATTCTAATAGTATTCAATATTTTTTTTTGTAGTAATTGTTAATATATTATGAGAAGTTATTCCAGTATGCTATTGTATTGAACGAAACGTGATATTTTGTTTCTCTCTACTATATAATATAATTTATGTGAACGGTCAAGATTTTAGAAGCTTTCTCAGAGTGTATATAAAGAGCAATAGCTCATGGTGAACTTCAAACAGACTAAGTAATTGAGAGGTATTTAAGCCCATAAATTGTCTCCTTTTATCCATATGTAATGAAAGCTTGGTGCGTGAAGGGCTCAAAGCTTGCTCTTCAGGAAAGCCTTTTCTTGTTATTGAGATGAGGAGATTATCAATGTCCATCATCAACACTTGCTTGTAATATCATTTGGATTGGACTTAGACCCCAAATAATAATAACAACAATAATAATAATTAGTAGTGATTTCTTTTTCATAAGAAAAAAAATTTTGGATTCTTTTATTAGATTCCTATGTAAGAGACGGTAATAAATTTTACATATTATTTAAATATTTTGTAAAAATTATTTTTTTATATAACTAAATTCGTAAATATAAAATTTGTTACATATGGATGTACATTTTAGAAAAAATAATTTTTTTATTTACTTGTACAATTAAAAAATTGGATAAGTGTGTTTCTTTCTTAATAATTTTATTTTATCTCAAATTATTCTTATATTATTTTGGTTTTAAATTTGTATTTAACTATTTAATTATGTTTTAGATTTTTAGTTACATCTTTGAAAGTTGAGACTTGAGACCATTAATAGAGAGGTTAACTCTTTAATTATGATAATGTGTTAGAATATCTCTAATGTTAGATCTATTTTTAATTAGAAAATATTTGATAGCAAAAAAATTAGTTAAAAATAGTCTGAATTTGTCTAGTATTTATTAATTATTGTAATAATTAATAAATATTAAATAAGACAAGTTCTGACTATTTTTTTTTTTTTTGTATTTGTAGCATTATCATTTTTAATTTTATTTTAGATTTTACAAAATGACATGTAAATATTTATAGGACCATATGTCATAAATAATGATTTGAAATTAAAAGTAAAATTTGTCCTTTTAATACTTAGTCTTAGTTTAGTTATAATTTTATATTTTTTATTATTTTATCAACATAATTATTAGAATGACAAAATTTTATTAGTTTTCTATCAAAGTAATATATACACATTGATCCTAACTATTATTAGCTATATAAACATTTAGATATATTCCCTTTAACACATGTATTATCTACTTAATATACTAAAACTGGGTTTTCTCTCGGCTACTAAAGGTGACGTGTCGATCTCTCACGCTTCCGTTTTTCCTCCAAAATGAGTGAATTTTTTTTTATTCTAAATTATTTTATAAAAAATATCTTTATTGTAATTATATTATAATTAATGTTTAATGAATAATATATAATTATACTACTTTAGGAACATATCTTCATTATAATTATATCAAATCAATATTTAATGCACTATTAAATTACTTATTAATTATCAATTAAAAATACTTTTAATAATAATAATAATAATAATAATAATAATAATAATAATAATAATAATAATAATGTATGATAATGATATTAATAACGAACATTAATTTTAAATATTTTTAGATATTTTAATTATATTAATTTTAAAAATATTGATATAATTCTAATTCTTATTCATTATTCAATAATAATAATAATAATAATAACCCATTATAATTTTTGTTCATATTTTAAAATTATAATTTTTTTATTACTTTAACCCGTTATAATTCTATTTTCTTATGATATTTATTTCAAACATTTTAAGTTATTAAAATCGTGCATGATAATATATCTTTACCCCCTTTCTATTTCAATCTGTGTATATTAGGTATAATATTGTTATTCATTGTCCGAGATTTCTGTGATCATGATAGAAAATAATGATTCTATTCATGATATGGTAAAATTATATAATTTTAACAAAATTAATATATGATGCATAATTACTGTACATAATAAAAAATTACCTTAATAATAAGTAATTTACATATTTATTTTTGTTTTACTACCGTCTATATATATAGTGTTTTCTTATGGTACATGAATCTAAATTTGAGAGTCAACTCATAATTTTATCATTAGTATCTTTTTATACTACTTTATAGAATAAGAATGTATTCTTCGTTTTTTATTGAAGTTGATCCTTTTAAGGTATAATTTATAATTTTTTATAATATTTTCATATACTCATTTTTATTATATTGTGTATCCAAGTTTATAGAATAATTTTGCTGCTAATCTTTGAGCTTTCATGTATATTGTCTTTTTAGATAGTTTATGTTATAATGTGTTTAAAAAGTTGACTTAAAATTATAATATAAAATATAAATTTATAATATGATTTATAGTATGCTAAAATATTAGGACATTATCATATAAATATTTTTTTATTTGTCCGTTAGATTTAACTATATAGAATCTTGAAAATTATGCAATTATGTAATTAGTTATTTTTTTATATAATTATTATATTGATCATTTACATTAGTGAAACTATTTTTAATATTAAATTTATAAATATGCTATTATTTGTATAATTGATTGAATTATCTTATTCGTTTAAATTTAATTCTATTGAATTAATTATTCAAGGTGCCATCGCTATTTCTATTTTTAAAGATTTTTTTAATATTATTTAACAATTCTAATAATAACAATTAAAAAAAGTAAGACGGTACAAAATTGCAATGACGATAAGATTGAAATACCCGTGATAAAATTATGTTGATAATATATACTTGGGTATTACTAACAACTATGTTAGTAATTACTTAAAATAAATAACAAAATAAGTTATAGGGTATTATTTTATTTAAATTATTAATAATTAAAAGAATAAAAGATCAGTAATTATTTTTAAAATAGATATTAAATTTAATTTTATGGTACTAATTTATTTGAGTTGTTAATAAAATTTATAATTTTCATATTTATTTGAGTTGTTAATAAAATTTATATCTACTCAATTTATATATTTTATTTTATTTTACTTTAACAAAAAATTGAGACGTGTATTTTTAATTATTTATTTAGAAAGTATAGAGAAATAAGTTATATCAAATTATAATTAATTATCGATAATTGATATCAATAAATTGATTGTATTAATTTATAAGATGAATAACGTGTAATAAATGTTATGAAATTAATTATAATAAATTAATAATTAATAAATAAATAACTAAAAAGGACTTTTTTTATTGCTTTTTGATGGATATACATTTTTATAATTTTACTTTCTCTTTATCTCTTCCTTTCACATTTATTTCTTTTATTTATTGAACTAAATCAATTATATTAATTATTTGTATTAACTAATTAAGTACTTTTTAATGGATTATTATAAATGTGCCTTTAAATCATAGGTTAAAAATATTATAAAAAAAATTTTTATAAAAATTTTTGCAAAATAAATATTTTTAAAATGTGTCCTTAAGACATAAATTAACTAAATTATTTTTCAATTTAATGTATTTGATTCATTCAATTGTATTAATTATAACTAATAAATTATGTAATTTTATTTGATTAGGATAAATATTTCATCATTTAATATTTTATTTGATTCATTAAATTACATTAATCATAACTTCAAATATTTAATTTAATTAGAGTAAATATCAAATTATTTTAAATTTTGTTTGATTCATTAAATCAAATTAATTATAACTAATTTATTATTTAATATGATCGAGATAAATATTAAATTATTTAATAAATAATATATAAAGCAATGAAATAAATGAACTCAATTAATTCAAATTATTATCTTATTATTTTATATATCCCTTTTTTCTCTCTCTATTTTGTACTTCAGGTAAAATATTTGTAATTTTTTATTTTTTTTATCTTAATTTTGCTAACATTTTTCTATGACTTTGTTTTATATTAATTTTTTTTATTCATTTTGATTAATAATTATTAAGGATATTATTATTTTATTTAAAGATAATTTAAATTTTTTGTAATATTTTTATAAAAGTTGATTAATAAGTTCTTTTTTAAAATATTTTTTTTGAAATTTTTTTAATAAGATCGTATTTTGATTTTTCTCTTTCATCCTTTGTATTAATTAATTATATTAATCTTCTATTGCAATATATTTTTTATCTACTCCACACATTATCTTTTCTATCTTCTTTTACTTTTTTAATTGCTCTTTTTACTTTATTTTTAATTGTTTATTTTACTTTTACTTCTCATATATAGATTTATTATAATTCATCACATGTTTTTTTGAATTTAAGTGATCTTTTAGGTTATATTTTACCATTGATGCTTTTATTTTGTTTAGTGTATTTTTTTAGTCTGTGTTTAATATAATAATTTGTAAATATCTATTCTATTATGTAAAAATTAAATTTCTACACTTAACGATAAAATTGTCGTAACATGTTTCTGATGGTGTTTTTCGATTTATTTCTTTTAACTCATTAAATTCATTTTATTATAATAAATTAATTATATCAACTAATTTATTATAATTCATTTTATTGATTTGGTTAATTTTTTAAATATCATACAATTTATTATAATTTTTATCAATCAATTAATTATAATTTTAATGGAATGATTATTATGTTACGAAATTATTATTTCCTAATTTATGGGTAATACATATATTAAGTATAATCGTAAATTAAGCTATTTTACATTAAATAACTTATATAATGGTCATCTCATTTATTATCATAAATGATGAATTAAATAAGTCATTATTACTTTTGATTTAGAATTAAATGAGAATAAAATCAGAGATATTATTTTATTTGGTCTTTCAGGTTTAATGGGTGTAACACTCAAATATAAATAGTGACTTCCGGATTTTGGTCTCCAACACATCAAAGTCATCTCCGTAACTCTTTTTCCATAAAAAGAATTTCGATTCAACTCTATCAGGGATACAGAAAGTTTCAAAGAACAAAAGAATGGTCTGAATTTGCACGAATTCTAAATGTTCGAACTTACAACGTTGTTTTAGTTCGTTGTCAGTACGAGAATGACTCTAATCTATACGTGTCTAAGGACTAGAATAGATTAAATATTATTTAAGTAATTTATTTCTAATATTGATATTTGATTAAATTAGTTTTAGAGAAATTTAAATTGTTGACTCAATTTATATATTACGACTATTCTTTTTGAATATATTATTTTTATATTTTTTAATATAAAATTTCTTTTTTTTTCTGATTTTTAAGTTTATTTTTTTCTCATTTTATATTTCAGATTAGTAATGTAATTATTAAAAAAATTTTATTTAAAAAAAAAGAAAAAATATTAAAACATCACTATTTAAAAAAAAGATACGTGAAAAAAAAGAAAAACGAAAAATTAAAACATCATTATTAGGAAAAAACTGTTAATATGCGTATGAATAGAATCAGAATTGAAGAATATATATAGATATAAAAAATAAAAAATTATTCCACGATTGTAGAATAAAAAAATCATATATATAAAATGAAATAGTTATAACAAAAAAATAATTAATATATGTAATTTAGATGTTTTTAATAACCGGTAACATAGAGTTTACAAAATATAATTCACATATTTTTTTATTTATGTATATGTTTATATATTAAGAAAAATTACCGTAATATAATTCACATATTTTTTTATTTATGTATATGTATATATATTAAGAAAAACTACCGTAATATATATATAGAATTATGTAACAAAATTAGTATATAAGGTTATAGAAAGTTCTATCCAAATTTGACAAGAACAAGACAACTTACTTAGAAATGGTTCTCATGGATAGTAAGGTAAGTTGATTATTTTCCATGATTCTTTTAAGTGATGTTAGGTCCATTTTATAAATATTTTTGGTTCATATATTTTAATATTTTTAATAACCGGTAACATAGAGTTTAAAAAAAATATAATTCATATATTTTTTTTATTCATGTATATGTATAGAATTATTTATATATATGTATATATATTAAAAAAAACTATCGTGTGTGTATATATATATATATATATATATATATAGAGAGAGAGAGAGAGAGAAAGAAAGAGAGAGAGAGAAAGAGAGAGTTATTTAACAAAATTAATATATAAGATTATGGAAAGTCTCATTCAAATTTGACAAGAACAAGACGACTTACATAGAAATGGTTCTCATGGATGATAAGGTAAGTTGATTATTTTCCATTATTCTTCTTTCAAGTGATGCTAGGTCCAATTTATAAATATTTTTTGTTCATATTTTAAGTTTATCTGATAAGTAAACCCTTGCACGCGAACAAAGACAGTGCGATTTTATAGATTTATAAGTGCTAATAGTCTTTATATTTAATTTGTTTTATAGTGTGATAATAACTAATATATTTATTGGTGAATTTAACTATTACTATATTATTTATGATCACATTCAGTATATATGTCTAATTTATTGAAAAAAGTAGATTATTAAAACTGATTAATAACTATTTTAGAGTTAATCCAATTAATACTAAATTAAAAAAATACATAATATGTTACTTTTTATTAATCAAATTATTATAATTCAAATTAATTTTAAAAAATAATTTAAAATTATAATTTCAATCTTATTACGTGCATGGCACTGGTAATTAAACTTGGAAAAGTCAAGACGTAGCTCCAATCCTATATTTTCTTTATGTTGTATGGAAGGAAAGGTTGAATTGCCTTTCTTGAAGCATCCACCTCAAATGTTGCAAGAGTTACATAGTGGAACAGACGAAAAAAGCATATACTTTCTTAAAAACATAAGGGCTTTCAACGGAATGTTTGCATTCACTTCTATGGTAGGAAGAGTTGACCATTCGATAAATAAAGGTGGTGCACCTCCTATCTTTCACATTGGAGGTCAAAATTATCACCGTATTGGCAGTTTACTACCACCGGAAAGTGAGAAACCAAAATTTGCTCAGCTATACATTTATGATACTGAGAATGAGATTACAAACCGCATGGAATCATTTAGGTAATTGTTCGACTCACGCGTGTAATTCTTCTATTTCCTAACTTTATCTAAAACGCTAATTATAGTAATATATTATGAGGAGTTAAATTCTAATGCGATCTTCTCGAAGCTTAACAAATGAATTGAAGTTCTCATATATTGTTTATTTATTAATAGGTCAAACATTAGTGCATAATTGATGGAAACTGAAATTGTTTCGTCCTTGAAAGTCATGATGGATGAAAATAATGTCCTAGCAAAGGCATTTCGTTCAGCACGGGATAGATACCAAATTGATGGCTCTGCTGATGTTAAGTTATGGTTAATAACCAAAAGAAATACTGATGCAAGGACATATAATTTGCCAACGGTATCTGAAGTTGCTGCACTGATAGTTGGAGATATTGACGAGAGCGGAGTTAATAGGGATATAATAATTGAGACAAAATCAAGAATCTTGCAGAGGATGGAAGTAGTACATCCAATGTACCTTGCTCTTCAATATCCTTTATTGTTTCCATACGGTGAGGATGGTTACAGATTACATATAGCTACTTCTTCTCAACCAAATGTCAGAAGAACTGAGAAAAGATCAACAATAATCATGAGAGACTTCTTTGCATACAAACTTCAGAGAAGGACTAACGAGTCTCAGATCCTTTTGCGGTCAAGAAGATTACTGTAACAATTCATAGTAGATGCCTACACTATGGTTGAGTCAGAACGGCTTTTATACTTACGATTGAAACAACCAAACTTGAGGCTAGGCAAGTTCAAGCAATTGCATGAGTGTATGGTTCGTGGTGAAACTAATACCGTTAACACTGGACAAAGAATTATTCTCCCAAAGAGCTTTACTGGTGGTCCAAGGTACATGTTCAACAATTGCAAAGATGCTTTTGCAATATGTAAATATGCTGGATATCCAAGTTACTTTATCACTATGACATGTAATCCAGAATCGTATGAGATAAAAAGAAAGGTAACACCCCAAGGACTCCATGCAAAGGATAGACCAGACATCTTATGTAGAATATTCAAGTTGAAGGTTGATAAATTAATTAAGGAATTGAAGAAAGGAACATTCTTTGGAAAGATTATTGGATGTAAGTATAACTAATCTTCTTACGAGTTTTTGTTTACTCTATCTATATTATCTATAGTACACTCATTGTATAGTACACTATCATTATTAAGAAACAATTATGTATATAGCATATACATGGTACGATCATTCGATAGTGTACTATCTTGAGTGTATTACAGTGCATTTATATAGTTTGTATTCCCTCAGGCTCATTGTATGGTACACTTATATAGTTTTATATGATTTTATTTTAGCATATTTTTTTCCTATTTACTTTATCGTACTTATTCGCACTACACGCTTAGGTTTATATAGTTTAGTTTAGAATCAACTATTTTTTAAATCACACTATCTAACTTATTTGCAATGTACTTAGTCTTATATGCTTTAGAATTTCGCATAAATATTTATATACTTTGTCCAAATTATTAGTAATATCATATTTTTAAATTTGCAGATTCTCTAACCATAGAGTTTCAGAAGAGAGGTCTACCTCATGCCCATCTTCTTTTATTCATGCATCCGGAATCAAAACCACGAACTGTTGATGACATAGACAAGGTTATTAAGACAGAGATTCCAGATAAGAGGGAAAATCCAAAATTGTATGCTGCTATTGAAAAATATATGGTTCATGGTCCATGCGGTCATTTAAATAGTAAGAGCCAATGCATGATCAATGGTAAATGCTCAAAGTTTTTCCCCAAAACATTCCGAGATAGGACAATTATTGACAAAACAGGCTTTCCAAGATATCAAAGAAGAGATGATGGGCGAACTGTATCAAAGAAAAATATAGAGGTTGAAAATTCCTTCATAGTTCCGTACAATCCCGGTCTTCTTCTAAAATTTGGATGTCACATCAATGTTGAGTATACTTGCCAAACTTCAGCAATCAAATATCTGTTCAAGTATCTTCACAAGGGTAATGACAGGGTGACAGCTGCATTTTATCAAAACAATGAATCTCAGGTAGATGAAATACGTAATTATTATGATTGTAGATATATATCAGCATGTGAAGCTGCATGGAGATTGTTTGGTTATCCTATTCAAATGAAGGAACCAGCAGTAATAAGATTGCCATTCCATCTTCCTGATGATATGCCAATTGTCTACAAAGATACCGATACAATTCAGTCAGTTGTTGAGACTTCTTTTTTCAAGCAATCTATGTTGATTGGATGGTTCAAAGCAAATGAAGCCCATAATGATGCAAAAAATCTGGCTTATTCTGAGTTTCCAACAAAATTTGTTTGGAATGGAGAGCATCATATGTGGACTCATAGAAAGCAAGGCTATGCCATAGGAAGGATATCTCATATACCACCAATGAATAAGGAAGATTACTATCTAAGGCTACTTTTGAACATTCAAAAGGGATGCACGAGTTTCAGTGATCTAAGAACAGTTGATGGTGTCGTTTATGACTCCTTCAAAGATGCATGCTATGCTCTAAGACTGTTGCAAGATGACAGAGAATTCATTGATGCAATCTCTGAAGCAGGAACATGGCACTCTGCAACTTTTTTAAGGAGACTTTTTGTTGTTTTATTAACATCAAATAACACGAGTAGGCCAGATTTTGTTTGGCAAAAGACTTGAAACTTTCTCTCTGATGACGTACTATATGAACAAAGAAGATTACTATAAATGGAAGGTAACTATAGTCTATTATATTTTTTTTCCATAGTAGAATTCAATTTATCATATAATTATAACAAAAATATTGGATAAGAAATTTTAAGAGTTATTTTCTTTAACAAAATGCCTTTTTTGGGAGTAAAATTATCATACATATGGCAAATTGTTTATTGGTGTTTACTTTAACTTTTTCTCTTTCTCTCTGATAATATTTAGGAAATATAACAAAACATTACTTAAAAATTGGATTATATATATATTAATTTCGTACTTGCTTTACTTTCTCCTCTTAATACAAATTTTGATTCATTGTTGTAAACCATATCTATTTAATCTAAGAAACTGTAACTAAATCCATATACTTCCAATACTTGCATTTGCATCGGTTGTTTTTGTGCCTTTTTTTTTATGTTATAATGATTTTGATATTCATGTTAATCACAATAATATTTTTTAAAAGGACATGTTACTAATGAAGCATTTTTTAAACTAAAAACAAGGAGTGTTATTTATCATTCAACAATGCATTTCAAACATTTTTTACCAGAGACTAATTTAATAATTTTTCAAGTAATTGTGTCATTTTAAATTGAAAAAATACAGATTTGATTATGTCAGAAGTCCAAATAAAAGATATTGCACTTGCAAAAAATTGAGGATTTGTTCCAGTCAAATGGCAAGTCATTGAAAGAATATTGTGGAATGCCATATCCTTCAAAAAATTTGGTGTCCAGCTTAGAAAACAGAATTATAATGGAAGAGTTGAACTTTGACATTAATGCTCTTGCGAATGAACTAGGTGGGTATTTAGAAAGGCTAATTAATGAGCAGAAATTTGCATACGATCAAATAATTGGTGCTGTTAGTGGTAATATGGGTGGACTTTTCTTCTTATACGGTCAAGGTGGTTGTGGAAAAACATTCTTATGGTCAACTATATCATGCTCAATTAGGTCTAAAGGAGGTATAGTTTTAAATGTTGCTTCGAGTGGGATTGCTGCACTTTTATTGCCTAATGGAAGAACTACACATTCAAGGTTTAAAATTCCTTTGACCATAAATGAAGATTCTTTGTGTAGCATTAAACAGTGAAGTCCTCTTGCAAGGTTAATATCCAAGGCCAAATTAATCATATGGGATGAAGCTCCAATGATAAGTAAGTATTGTTACGAAACTTTGGACAAATGCCTCAGAGACATCTTAAGGTGCTCAGATTCGTATAATGCTCATTTGCCATTTGGAGGTAAAGTTGTTCTCGGAGGAGATTTTAGACAAATTTTACCTGTGATTCCCAAAGGCTCAAGGCAAGATATAATTCAGTCTTCTATTAATTCTTCATATTTGTGGCATAACTGTAAGGTTTTGAAGCTTACAAAAAATATGAGATTGTCACTAGGTGAAAACAACAAGATACAAGAACTTAGAAATTTTGCAGAATGGTTACTCCAAATTGGTGATTGTTTAGCTGGTGATACAACAGATGGTGAATCGATCGTTCATATACCATCTGACATTTTGGTTAAGAACTCTGAGACAGCTTTGGATGACCTCATTGATTTCGTGTATCCAGATATGTTATCCAATTTATCCATTGAAAATTATTTCAAGGATAGAGCAATTCTTGCATCAACTTTGGATTGTGTCACTGATGTCAACAACAAGATGACTACAGGGTTACCTGGACAAGAAAGAGTCTACTTAAGTTCAGAATCTGTGTGTGCTGGGGAGGAAAATATGGAATTTGAGTTCGATGCTTTCTCGCCGGAGATTCTAAATGGAATAAATTGTTCAGGTCTACCACCACACAAGTTGGTTCTGAAAGTTGGCACTCCTGTTATGTTGCTGCGGAATATAGACCAAACTAATGGTTTGTGCAATGGAACGAGGATGCAAGTTAGAAGAATGGGAAATCATGTGATAGAATGCAAGACTTTAACTGGTAACAAAGCTGGAAGTATTGTTCTTATCCCAAGACTGAATCTAATTCCAAATAATGAAACATTGCCGGTCAGGTTTCAAAGAAGACAATTCACAATTATCATGTCATTTGCAATGACAATAAATAAGTCTCAGGGACAAACTCTATCAAAAGTTGGAATTTACCTTCCAATGCCAGTTTTCACCCATGGTTAATTGTATGTTGCGTTATCAAGGGTAACGAGTAAAGATGGTTTGCGAGTGCTGTTGCAAGATCATGGACAATTGGAAGATAACTGCACGATGAATGTGATATATAGAGAAGTTTTTGAGAGCCTATAATGAAAAGGTAATAACAAAATGTCTTACTAAATCTATTTATTTATTAAAATTTATTACTATCACTTCAAAAAATTTAGAAATTCTAGGAACTAATAGATGAATTCTTATTGTACATTAATAGTTTGAGAATATTAAAATTATCATAAAAATTCGTATTATTTTATTCTCTTGATAAACAATTTTATAATTACGTTAACCATATAATTTTATATACAAATATTGATACCGTGTTGTTTCATGTATATATTTTGCAGGTATCAAGAGATAGCATTGAATTGTTATTCAGTAAGTTTAAATTATTTATTGTTTATTACATAACTTTCTGCATTAGGATTCTCTATTAATTTGTTCTTCATTTTGAGTTGATTTTGATATGTTCTTACTTCACAGTAAACCAACATGTAAAACTTTGTTGGTGAATTTAAGTATTACTAGATTATTTATGGTCATATTGAGTATATATATCTGATTTATTGAAAAAAGTAGATCAAATAACTATTTTATAGTTAATGCAATTAACACTATATTAAGAAAAGAAAAACAATGCATACAAGTTATTTTTTTATTAATTAAATTATTATAATTAAAATTAATTTTAACCCAACAACTTAAAATTATAATTTCAATCTTATCACGTGCATGACACGGGTAATTAAAATTATTCTTTCATATATGTGGAAGGTAAACTTTTGCCACCTAAATAATGGTGATTTGCATCGACAATAATGTCAAATAAAAGATATTTAAAATTAAACAATAAATTTTATAAATACTAAAATAAATTACAACAAGGACGAAGTCAAAGTTTGAATACATCTTAAAAATGGAATGAAGAGGGAAAAAGGAATCACCATCAGGAATATGCATGCTGTAATTATTAATTACGCATCACCACAAATTACATTACTATTTTCATGCATGGCTAATAACAGTATGAAAAGAACATCTTATTTAAACAAGTGCATTCTTCCTGAAAAAACATAATTGATTGAATTAATAATTTCTT
This sequence comes from Arachis hypogaea, assembly GCF_003086295.3. Lineage (NCBI taxonomy): Eukaryota > Viridiplantae > Streptophyta > Magnoliopsida > Fabales > Fabaceae > Arachis > Arachis hypogaea. Next base: position 11,663,668 of record NC_092053.1, on the reverse strand, counting down.
TTATTTTATTTATCTGTCACTTTAGTTCTTTTTAATTAAAGTGACAGATAAAAAAAAATAAAGTAGCATAATTAGAAGAAAATGGCATTGCCAACAAAGAAATTCTTTGTTACAGTGATTTATTGTCTTGTTTTGTTGTTCTCAGTTTTCTCAGGGAATGCTGAGGCGGGTGGTCGTACTATTGGCTATGGTGTACTTCAACGTAACACAGCACTTGGATGCAGCAAAAAACATCCCGCAGCGTGCCAAGACACAGAGGCTAATCAATATACTAGAGGTTGCAATGGTGTACTTGGGTGCAGAAAAACTCCATCTGCATCATGATCCACAACTCTATCTCTATCTAAACAAAATTGAAACACCAAAATTCTTTTATATTATTCCACGTATTATAAATCATCATGTACATAAATGCATGTGTGATATATAGTACACAAAATTCTTTATCAATTTTGTTTGAGTTGATCCACAAAATGCATGTTTTGTTATCTATGTTGTATATGTGCATTAGTGCATATGCCTTTTGTATTCATTTTGCAGAACAATGAAATAAAAATGCCATTCTTTTATTTAATTTTTGTACTTTTTTTATACATTTTTTTAGTATAAGAAACAAATATTTTATTATCTTCTTTCACTTCTTATTAATCACTTCTAATATATAGTAAAAGTAAAAAATTACAAAAAAATATACACAAAAATTATACATATAACATTGTTAATATATTATGATCTCTTTATGGTACCAAAATAGTAGTTTTTAGCCATTGGAGTGCCTTATGCAATTACAATGAAGCGGTAATTGTGACAGAATCATATTCTATGTTGGCATACTACTAACATTAATCACAATTAAAATTATAAGCGATTTTGCGCGACTATTATTTAATATATGTTAAAATATAAAATATACATTGAAATTATATAAAATTAGACATATAATGATATAAATATACATTAATATATAATAATTGATTTTTGATATGTAAAAAATATTTTTTATATTTATAGAATGAAAATTAGAAAATAAAGCAAAATATTTTTTACAATTAAATCCAATCAAGTTAAAAAAAAAAAGTAGAGAATATGCTAAAATTGAAGTTAAACGCGTAAATATTGTAAATGAAAAAAATACACCTATCATTTTTGTTAGGTTTAATTACTCTGTTGATTTCTATAGTTTCGCAAAATTTTCAATTATGTCACTATACTTTTTTTCCTTTTAATTGGTCCCTATACCAATTTTTTTTTTAATTAGGTCCCTCTTGATAGTAATTGGCTTAATTGTATAGGGACTCAAACAACAACAACAACAACAACAACAACAACAACAAAGCCTTGTCCCACTAAGTGGGGTCGGCTACATGAATCAAATGACGCCATTGTGCTCTGTCATGTGTCATGTCTACAGAGAGACCACTTACATGTAGATCTCGTTTGACCACCTCATGGATGGTCTTCTTAGGTCTTCCTCTGCCTTTCGCCCCTTGTCCATCTTCCGTCTCATCCACCCTCCTGACTGGATGTTCTATCGGTCTTCTTCTCACATGTCCAAACCACCTAAGACGCGATTCAACCATCTTTTCCACGATGGGTGCTACTCCAACTCTCTCCCTTATATCTTCATTCCTTATTTTATCCAATCGCGTATGACCACTCATCCATCTCAACATCTTCATCTCTGCCACACTCAGCTTATGTTCGTGCTCCCCTTTAGCCGCCCAACACTCCGTACCATAAAGTATAGCCGGTCTTATAGCGGTGCGATAGAATTTACCTTTAAGTTTTAAATGCACTTTTTTGTCGCATATAAAACCAAATGCACTTCGCCATTTTGACCACCCTGCTTGGATCCTATGATTTACATCCTGTTCAATCTCTCCATTATCCTGTATGATGCACCCAAGATACCTCAAACTTTTAACTTTTTGTAGGGTATTTTCTCCAATCTTCACCTCTATATTAGGGTTATCCCTTCTCAGACTGAACTTACATTCCATATATTCCGTCTTGCTACGGCTTATGCGCAGACCATACACTTCTAAAGCTTCTCTCCATAACTCCAACTTCTTATTTAAGTCTTCCATTGACTCTCCCATAAGGACGATATCATCGGCAAAAAGCATGCACCATGGCACAGGCTCTTGGATGTGCTCTGTGAGTACTTCCAAGACTAATGTGAAAAGGTACGGACTTAAGGATGATCCCTGGTGTAATCATATACCAATAGGAAATTCCTCTGTCACACCACCTTGAGTCTTCACACTAGTTGTGGCCCCATCATACATATCTTTAATTGCACGAATATATGCGATCCTTACCCTCCTCTTTTCTAAAACCTTTCATAAGACCTCCCTTGGTACTCTATCGTACGCTTTTTCCAAATCAATAAACACCATATGTAGATCCCTTTTATTACTACGATACCTCTCCATCATCCTCCTTAAAAGGTATACCGCTTCAGTGGTAGATCTACCTGGCATAAATCCAAATTGGTTCTCTGTTACTTGTGTCTCTTTTCTCAACCTCCGTTCTATCACCCTTTCCTATAACTTCATGGTATGACTCATAAGCTTGATTCCTCTATAGTTTTCGCAACTTTGTATATCCCCCTTATTCTTGTAGATAGGTACCAATATGCTCTTTCTCCACTCATCAGGCATCTTCTTTGACCTTAAAATCTCATTAAAAAGCTTGGTTAACCAGTTGACGCCTTTTTCTCCAAGACCCTTCCAAACCTCAATCGGGATATTATCAAGTCCTACTACCCTGTCATTTTTCATCTGCTTTAGAGCCTCTTTTACCTCGAAGTCTCGAATTCTTCGATAGTAGTCAAAGTTTTGATCATCTTCCCTTGTGCATAATCGACCAAGGCTCGGAAGAGCCTTCTGTCCCTCATTAAATAATTTGTAGAAGTAGCTCTGCCACCTTTCCTTAATCTTCTCCTCTTGAGCCAATACCACTCCATCCTTATCCTTTATGCACTTAACCTGATCCAAATCTCTCGTTCTTCTTTCACGGTTCTTTGCGATTCTATATATACCTTTTTCTCCTTCTTTTGTGTCCAAAGACTGGTAAAGACCCTCATATGCTCTTGTTCTTGCTTCACTTACAGCCACTTTTGTCTCTTTCTTAGCCGCCTTATATTTTTCCCAGTTATCTGCGTTGCGACATAAAGACCACTCTTTAAAGCACTCCCTTTTTATCTTTAATTGTATAGGGACTCAACTAAAAAAAATTGGTGCAGGAATTCAAATAAAAGGAAAAAAAAAGTGTAGGGACCAATTTAAAAAAATTGGTGGAATGACTCAATTAAAAGTTATTCTATTTATAACAATTGATACATCATTATAATACAATTGATACACTATTATAATACATCATCGAAAATAAGATGTGTTTGAAAAAGAAGAGGGAGACGAGAGGAGAGGGAGGGAGAGAGCAAAGAAAAACTCAAAAAAAGAATACTGCTTCATGCCCCAACTTGTGCACTAACTTGAATTCTGTTTGTGCATCTATAGGGTCAGGAATCAAGAAAGTGCTGCTTGATTATTTTTGTTTAGCTAATGCAGTAGATAAGCAAGCACACCATTATTTTTCACCTAGTTTCAGCACCTCTTTTTCCCCACTAATCACTAATGCCTGCCGTGGTTCCATTTCCTCTGTTCTTGCCACCACTAGTGCCTGCGCTGTTTCCATTTCCTCAGTTCCTGCCACCACAGTAGCCGGTGGTTCCTTTTCCTCCGTTGGTGCCACCACCGTTGCCTGCTGTTGTTCCTCCTCAGCTACTTGTGCTTCTCCCTTTTCTAGATGTTGCACAACATGTTGCTTTAAATATCTAAATAATACCAGCAACATAAAAGCTGCAAGAAGAAATAACAAAGTCATAAAAAATAGGACTACCGTCGGAATATACCGACAGTAACAACACAGTCAATTTTGAAACAAAAACATTTTAAAAAAAATTTTCGTCGAATTAATCCGCCGATATAATGATGCGGAGACGTATGATATGGCGTCAACGTTATTGTCGTAAAATTTTTTACAGTAATGTTCAACAGATTCCATTTTCTTACTATCTATATTTCATTGCTAAATTCAACGAAAATTACCATCGGACATAAAAATTCGCCGATAATATATTATTCGCGAAATTTATTTCGTCGGATAGATACCGACGATAATTCTAATAGTATTCAACATTTTTTTGTAGTAATTGTTAATATATTATGAAAAGTGAGTCCGGTATGCTATTGTATTAAACGAAACGTGATATTCTATTTCTCTCTACTATTAAGATATAATATAATTTATATGAACGGTCAAGATTTTAGAAGCTTTCTTTGAGTGTATATAAAGAGCAATAGCTCATGGTGAACTTCAAACAGACTAAGTAATTGAGAGGTATTTAAGCCCATAAATTGTCTCCTTTTATCCATATGTAATGAATGCTTGGTGCGTGAAGAGCTCAAAGCTTGCTCTTCAGGAAAGCCTTTTCTTGTTAATGAGATGATGAGATTATCATGTCCATCATCAACACTTGCTTGTAATATCATTTGGATTGGACTTAGACTCCAAATAATAATAACAACAATAATAATAATTAGTAGTGATTTCTTTCTGATAAGAAAAAAAAAATTGGATTCTTTTATTAGATTCCTATGTAAGAGAAGATAATAAATTTTACATATTACTTAAATATTTTGTAAAAATTATTTTTTTATATAACTAAATTTGTAAATATAAAATTTGTTAAATATGGATGTACATTTTAGAAAAAATAATTTTCTTATTTACTTGTACAATTAAAAAATTGGATAAGTGTGTCTCTTTCTTAATATTTTTATTTGATCTCAAATTATTCTTATATTATTTTGGTTTTAAATTTGTATTTAACTATTTAATTATGTTTTAGATTTTTAGTTACATCTTTGAAAGTTGAGATTTGAGACCATTAATAGAGAGGTTAACTCTTTAATTATGATAATGTGTTAGAACATCTCTAATGTTAGATCTATTTTTAATTAGAAAATATTTGGTAACAAAAAAGAATTAGCTAAGAATAGTTAAAATTTGTGGTATTTAGTATTTATTAATTATTACAACAATTAATAAATACTAAATAAAGTAAATTCTGACTATTTTTTTTGTCTTTATAGCATTATTATTTTTAATTTTATTTTGGATCTTACAAAATGACATGTAAATATTTATGGAACTATATGTCATAAATAATGATTTTAAATTAAAAATAAAATTTGTCCTTTCAATACTTAATTTAGTTTAGTTATAATTTTATATTATTTCATATTATTTTATTAATATAATTATATAAATAGTAAAATTTTATTAGTTTTTCATCAAGGTGATATATACACATTCATCCTAACTACTATTAACTATATACAAATTTAGATATATTCCTTTAACACATGTATTCTTTCATATGTTTGGAAGGTAAACTTTTGCCACCTAAATAATGGTGATTTGCATCGACAATAATGTCAAATAAAAGATATTTAAAATTAAACAATAAATTTTATAAATACTAAAATAAATTAAACAACAAGGACGAAGTCAAAGTTTGAATACATCTTAAAAATGGAATGAAGAGGGAAAAAGGAATCACCATCAGGAATATGCATGCTGTAATTATTAATTACGCATCACCACAAATTACATTACTATTTTCATGCATGGCTAATAACAGTATGAAAAGAACATCTTATTTAAACAAGTGCATTCTTCCTGAAAAAACATAATTGATTGAATTAATAATTTCTTTTATTTTATTTATCTGTCACTTTAGTTCTTTTTAATTAAAGTGACAGATAAAAAAAATAAAGTAGCATAATTAGAAGAAAATGGCATTGCCAACAAAGAAATTCTTTGTTACAGTGATTTATTGTCTTGTTTTGTTGTTCTCAGTTTTCTCAGGGAATGCTGAGGCGGGTGGTCGTACTATTGGCTATGGTGTACTTCAACGTAACACAGCACTTGGATGCAGCAAAAAACATCCCGCAGCGTGCCAAGACACAGAGGCTAATCAATATACTAGAGGTTGCAATGGTGTACTTGGGTGCAGAAAAACTCCATCTGCATCATGATCCACAACTCTATCTCTATCTAAACAAAATTGAAACACCAAAATTCTTTTATATTATTCCACGTATTATAAATCATCATGTACATAAATGCATGTGTGATATATAGTACACAAAATTCTTTATCAATTTTGTTTGAGTTGATCCACAAAATGCATGTTTTGTTATCTATGTTGTATATGTGCATTAGTGCATATGCCTTTTGTATTCATTTTGCAGAACAATGAAATAAAAATGCCATTCTTTTATTTAATTTTTGTACTTTTTTTATACATTTTTTTAGTATAAGAAACAAATATTTTATTATCTTCTTTCACTTCTTATTAATCACTTCTAATATATAGTAAAAGTAAAAAATTACAAAAAAAATATACACAAAAATTATACATATAACATTGTTAATATATTATGATCTCTTTATGGTACCAAAATAGTAGTTTTTAGCCATTGGAGCGCCTTATGCAATTACAATGAAGCGGTAATTGTCACAGAATCATATTCTATGTTGGCATATTACTAACATTAATCACAATTAAAATTATAAGCGATTTTGCGCGACTATTATTTAATATATGTTAAAATATAAAATATACATTGAAATTATACAAAATTAGACATATAATGATATAAATATACATTAATATATAATAATTGATTTTTGATATGTAAAAAATATTTTTTATATTTATAGAATGAAAATTAGAAAATAAAGCAAAATATTTTTTACAACTTAATCCAATCAAGTTAAAAAAAAAAAGTAGAGAATATGCTAAAATTGAAGTTAAACGCGTAAATATCGTAAATGAAAAAATACACCTATCATTTTTGTTAAGTTTAATTACTCTGTTGATTCCTATAGTTTCGCGAAATTTTCAATTAGGTCTCTATACTTTTTTTCCTTTTAATTGGGTCTCTACACCAAATTTTTTTAATTAGGTCCCTCTTGATAGTAATTGGCTTAATTGTATAGGAACTCAACTAAAAAAAATTGGTGCAGGGATCCAAATAAAAAAAAAAAGTGTAGAGACCAATTAAAAAAAATTGGTGTAATGACACAATTAAAAAAAAAAAAAGTATAAAGACCTAATTAAAAATTTTGCAAAATTATAGGGACCAACAGAGTAATTAAACATTTTTGTTATAAAAGTTATTCTATTTATAACAATTAATACATCATTATAATACAATTGATACACTATTATAATACATCATCGAAAATAAGATGTGTTTGAAAAAGAAGAGGGAGACGAGAGGAGAGGGAGGGAGAGAGCAAAGAAAAAAGAATACTGCTTCATATGCCCCAACTTGTGCACTAACTTGAATTCTGTTTGTGCATCTATAGGGTCAGGAATCAAGAAAGTGCTGCTTGATTATTTTTGTTTAGCTAATGCAGTAGATAAGCAAGCACACCATTATTTTTCACCTAGTTTCAGCACCTCTTTTTCCCCACTAACCACTAATGCCTGCCGTGGTTCCATTTCCTCTGTTCTTGCCACCACTAGTGCCTGCGCTGTTTCCATTTCCTCAGTTCCTGCCACCACAGTAGCCGGTGGTTCCTTTTCCTCCGTTGGTGCCACCACCGTTGCCTGCTGTTGTTCCTCCTCAGCTACTTGTTCTTCTCCCTTTTCTAGTTGTTGCACAACATGTTGCTTTAAATATCTAAATAATACCAGCAACATAAAAGCTGCAAGAAGAAATAACAAAGTCATAAAAACAGGTATCACAACTCAAACTTGCCATATCCATATACTAATAAAGCTGGCCGGTGCACAAAAGGAAGTCCTTCGGATACTCTCAATTCACTTTGTCACTTGATAACAAGGTCAAGGGTGATTTCTTATAATATGGCCTCTTATAAGTTATAAGTTATATCACTTGTCCTCCCTTTTAAGTGAAAAATAAAATTGAATGTACCTATTCTCATCTCATGTTAAAATTTCTTAAACAAGAGCTATTATTTGCAGCAAAGTGTTGTTCTTGAAACAAATAGCAATCTGATCACTTAGGTCCTGGTAGGGGACTTACCCGTGTAGATTCGAGTTTTTATCGAAGAAAGATTCCAGAAAGCCATAAGTGCTGATACTACTAGTTTCTTCTTGTGAGTACAAGTACACCATATGTCCAACAACCATAAGGTAAAGCGATCAGCTGCATGACAAAACCATTCTACTATTAAGCATAAAAATGTATACAAGCCTACATAATTTCATATAAGGGGTCGGTGGAATTGGACCTCTTTGGTTTATCTTTTCAGTGTAGCAAGAATAAAGCTTTGGAGCAGTGAAGCTGATTAAAAACCCTGTTTGAATATATAACAGCAAGACATGTAAACAAGACTAAATTATAATGAAAAAGAAAAAACAAAGCAGACTCTATGGGGTTTGTTGGTGTCCTCACCAATGGCACACAGCCTCCAGATTGTAATAAAGTGTCCATATTCCGCACCTAGTAAAAGGAAAGGAGCTACCTACAACCACAGAGAAGATTAAGCCATTGTCAACATTAACACATGATAATAAAAAAGTGAAAACTAGAAAGAAAGGGAAAGAAATATTTTAGCTTCTAAGATTGATTGAATTACTTTGAGGGTCATGGATGGTTCTCCTGAAAACAGCTGTCTTGTAACTGAAATTGTGAGATTCAAAGTAGGCAGAATCAATTTTGCAAGGTGCAAAATGTCATCTTCTTTCAGCTTGAACTCGCGCTTTTTCTCAACCTGGTTCCTGAAACACAACATCAAGTCATAGGAAGTTTCTCGGAGAGAGTTCATAGAATAATAATGGCACCATCTAGTAGAAAGAACAACTGTACCTTTGGCAAATTGTGTTTAGGACAAAGGAGACACCAAGAAAAACAATAGCCAATTGTGACATTGCCGAGAAAATGCTGAACAAAAGCATGTAGGAAAATCACTCAGATCTTTCTCCATGATCGTTATATAAAGAGCAAAACAAAACATCAAACACAGATATTGTAGATTGAAGAGAAGTTTCAGACCTAAAGTTGAGTCCTTTGGAAAAGCAAGAAGATAAGAGGCAGAGAGACCCAATACCAAACCAAAGGGTTGATTTTGCCACATCTTTCCACATGATCAAATCACTGACCACCTGCTGAACACGCTGCAAATCACCTCCATTCTCTTCTTCTTCCTCTTCTTCTTCTTCTTCTCCTTCTTCAGCTTTTATATATAAAAAAAGGGGGAAAAAGTGATTTTTCCATTAGCTTTTCGGAAGAAGCACTTCCAAGATAATAATATGATCTGATTTTCCAAAGATTAACATAATTTTTGTCTAGAAAAATGAAGAAAAACAACCAGAAACGCAAAACCAGCCACAAAATAGAATCACAAGAATCATCAAACGTTTCAAACATCAAAAACCGAAACGTTAGGGCATACTTGGAGGAAATGGGATTGAAGGTGGTGGGAGCACCGGGTTTGATTTTTCCTTCTTGGACCGCACTGTGTTCCTTCGCTTTCTAGGTTTTCCAACCTCTTCCGCCATAGCGTCCTTCTCGTCCCGAACGTCAGGCTCGGAGCGCCTCCTCGGCTTCCGAGACTTTCTGGGAGATGGCAGTGCCGCCGCGACGGTCGCCTGTGCCCCTCTTCCCGCCTTGGCCCTCCTCCGCGGCACGGCGGGTTCCGGCGAATCCTCCGGTTCGAGAAGACGGTCGGCAAGGCGTGTCCTGGACCTGCGGAGGGGCGAAGTGGTGGTGGTGGAGTCGATTGACATGGGAAGAGGGTCTTGTTGTTTCTGTGGTGTAGAAGAAGAATCATCCATGATTTTATTTGAATTGAATTGAAATATTGAATGTCGTAACGCTTCTAATGATGAAGTGGGTGAGGAGCTTCTTCAGTCTTGAGAATTTGAATAGTGAGGGTGTTTTCTGCACTAGTAGCCGTTGGAGAGAGAGAGAGAGAGAGAGACAGCGCGCGCTCCAAAATGGACCATTTTCTGACAAAAAAAAAAATACATGATGTGAAATATGTTTGAAGTGGTGGTTTTTGGTAACTAAACGGGCATAGGCCCGAAATAGATTATAAAATCACTGATATTCGGATAAAAATACTATTTGTACATTAAAAATAAATATTAAAATTAGTCACAAATATATTTATGTATAATAAATATATGTATAGTTTAATTTATTTTTAATATATATTTATATTTTAATATATATTTTATATTGGTGATTAATTTTAATATACATGTAATATTGTTGTATTTAGGATATTAAATAGTAGGAAAAACTACCAAAAGTACCCATGAAGTTTACGAACGCTGACAAAAGTACCCATACACTAAGGAAATTAACGTTGTACCCATGAAAGATGAGTTCCGTATGACAAAAGTATCCAAATCTTAATTTTTTGTTGATTTTTTAATAAAATTCCTAAACTACCCTACGCTCAACCTCCACTCACTTTTTCAACCTTTCATAACTCAATTCGCACCAACTGTTGCCATGGAGTCCAAAACTACTCCTACAACAAACCAGACCGAAATCAATGGTAGTGGTGGTGGTAGAGGATCGGACCTCAACCGATTCACTCATAAGTTTATAATCCATACCCAAACCAAATTAATCAAACACCAAAAAATACTCAAAACATAAAAATTTTCAAATCTATTCATCCAATTTCAATTCACTTTAGCAAAACTAGAAATAGAAAAAGTCATCAACCATAAAAAATCAACAAATCCATTCATCCAATTTGAAATTTATTTCAGCAAAAATCAAAAGTAGAAGTAGCCATCAACTGGATCTTCTGTAAATCAATCTCAGCCTTCATAAAAAATAGAAGCAGATTTAAAAAAAATAGAACAGTATCATTTTAGTAGTAACTAAATCAATTTCTGAAAAGAAGAAAAATAAAATAAAATGTTTTAAAAAAAAGAAATACATTTTTCTTCGCCGGCCGACTGTAATATCGTCAATGGCAGAACCTCCATCCACAGTGCCACCTCCCTTTCTTCTCTGATTTCTCTTTACCGAACCCGCTTTCTGCATGCAAAAGTACCACGACTCCTCTCTCTTCTCAGGTGTGCAACGACAGTGTTCTCCTCGGCTGCAACAGACGCGCCACGACAGCATTCTCCTCAGGTTGGGTCACAGGTGTGCGATGAAGGTGTTGTAGTCACCTTAATAGTGAGAGTGAGAAGCAGTGAGAGGGGAAGAGATTGGCGGTAATGGAGTAGGTGGGTGGTGGCCGACAATGAGGAGGTAGGAGGAGAGTTTTTGTGACTCTGTGAGGGTTTTTGAGGGATAAGTGAGGAGAGAGGAAGAAGAGAAAAGAGGGAGTCACGGTAGAATGGGGTTAAGGTGGGGTAGTTTAGGAATTTTATTAAAAAATCAACAAAAAATTAGGATTTGGATACTTTTGTCATACAGAACCCATCTTTCATGGGTACATCGTTAATTTCCTTAGTTTATGGGTACTTTTGTCAGCGTTCGTAAACTTCATGGATACTTTTGGTAGTTTTTCCTAAATAGTAAGTCATCCAAATCCAAAAAATTCCTAATTCATCCAAGTCCAAAAACAATAGTAAGTCATAGGAGGTTATTTCGTTAGGAGAGATGTCTAGAAATTCAAAAGAGTAAGTAGTCAAATTGATCCTTGAAAAATCACTAATTAAAATCATCCTAAAAAATTTTAAAATTAATTATGTTAATCATTTCGTCCATTCCGTCACTAACGACGTTAAATTTTACTGACGTGTCACGTTAGTTTTTTTTGTCAGGATTCAGACTCACAAACAGGCCCAAACCATAAGAAAACTAGAGTCTAATCCAACAACCCGACCCGAACGTAACATACTCTCCTTCTCTGCTCGTCTCAGCCTCCATGCCGTTTCCAACAGCTGTTGCCTCTTCGTTGATGTTGTTCTTCCCGCTGTCACCTACATTTGCGCCTTTGCATCGGCTCCTATCAGTATCTATCTCCATATCCCAACCCGCCTAAACCCAAAGCCATACACCAACCCACGCACCTTGTTTACTTGCAAGAGAAGAGCATCTCAGCAATACGGTTCCTTCTCAGCCTGAACTCCTTGGAACAATCAGAAGCCACCACCATGATCGCATGGTCAATTATCTCAAATATGTCAAAAGAAGATGAACAAGACCTGAAATAACTCCTCCAGTGATCCAATGACTTCATGATGCTCATTCCCAATCAAACCATTTGGGAGACTTTAATCCAAATCCCAACAATAGGAATAGCTAAAAAATAGAATCACCCACCGATCAAAATTTAATTTTGACTAAACACCCAATTTGGTTCTTATCCATTTTCACAAAGGATAAAGCGATCCCTGTCAAAAAAATGGACACTTCGATCCTCAATCTTTTTATTTTGGGACAATACGATCCCTCTGTTAAAAAATCTGTTAAATAATAACAAAAGTTAATTTTGTGGGAAGTTTTATTTGTATTTTGTGGAGGTTTTAAACCTCCATAAACTATTAAAAAGTTTGTTTTTGAAAAATTTCTTCAACAATGGTAGTTAAGTGAAGAAAAATCATTGATGAAAATGATGCCGCAAAAAAAAGTAATTGTAGTATAAATACCTTTTAAAGAAAAAAATAACATCGAATAAGAAATGAAAGAAGAGAATTTTAATATTGATAATATTGGTATTGGTGATGATGACGATAGAGGAGATAATGATGATGATAAAGCAATAAAAATAATGGAGGTAGGAGTGATAATAATGAGGATGAAGAAGGTAGTGGACTAGTAGTAGTAATTGGTTATATTGTTGAAAAGAATTTTGCGGAGGTTTAAAACCCCCACAAAATACAAATAAAACTCCCACAAAACTATTTTTTGTTATTTTTTAACAGAGGGATCGTATTATCCCAAAATAAAAAGGTTGAGGGTCGAAGTGTCCCCCTTTTTTTTTACTGTGAAAATGAACAAGGACCGGATTGAGTGTTTACTCTTTAATTTTTTCTCATGGAGTAGGTAGATAGCACCAATGTCGACAATAATATACAGTTCTTTTCAATGTTTTCTAAAAACCACAAGAAAGCTTTCTGTTGTTCTTGTTGTTGCTGTTCTTGATCCTTGAGTACAGAGGAAGAGTACAGAGAAAGACTGACACAAGCAGAAAAGATTGGTACAAGTTGTAGCAGAGAAAGAGACCATGTTCCACCAGAAGCCAGTGACGGTGACTGAGGACGAGGACGGAGAGGAGTTGGACGGTGCAGCGACCGCGATCTCTGCAACATTAGGTGAAGGGTGTTCAGCGAAGTAACAGCTACCTATTTACGCCAGAGAGGAACTGCGGGCAAGGACCTGCGGCGTCGTGGTAGAGGAACGTACATGGACTGACGGCGACGTGGAATACCTTGCAGGACGGTGGCATGGTGGAGCTTCAAGTAGAAGACGAAGAAGTTGCTGAATGTGGGAAGAAGGAAATCCTATTCCTTGCTGGGTTTGAGTCTGGTTTGATGCGGGTAGGATCCGGGTTTGAGTTCGGGTTGTCAAGCTAACGTGTCACGTCAGTAAAATTTAACGTTGTTAGTGACAAAATAGACTGAGAGACTAGCGTGATTAATTTTAAATCTTTCGAAGACGATTTTGATTAATTTAATCTTTCGTGGACCAATTTGACTATTTACCCGAATTCAAAACGTTGTTGGTGCATGAGGCATGAGATTATTTTCAGTCATTCCTCTCTCTTTTTTCTCATTTTTTGTCTTGAGTTATCACTCTTCTCATTTTTCGACTATATACCTTAGCCCAATGGAGATGTATCAGCTGGCCCGATAGGTTAACTTTTTCTCAATTTTTTCTTCACCTGACCCTTATCCAAAAAAAAAAATTTTTTCGGCCTCCCAAAAAATTAAAGGGTGGATTAGTTTGTGAAAATATTTTTTATTTTTATTTTTTGTTTTTATTTTTTGAAAATAATTTTTATTTTTAACTTTTAACATTTTCTAAAATGCGATTGGTTTTGTGAAAAGAAAATTTATTTCTAAACGTTGAAAATAATAAAATTATGTTTGGTTAGTATATTTTCAAAATGTAATTTTAATATTTATAATTTAAAATTATATTTTTATTTAATTATAATTTTAGTTATTTAAGTTCTTTTTAAGTTAACATTAATTTTTATACAGTATCAAAGATAAAATAAATTACTATCTTAAAAAAGTTAATTGCATTATAGTAAAAATATATTATTTAACAAAAATAATAATAATAAATCTAGATGACATTATTTTTTATTATATGGATAAAGTAAATTCACCACTAAAACTAAAAATAAAAATAAAAAAATCTATCACTATTCAACACTTTAAGAAAGTAATAACTAATTCATATATGATAATTGTTCTACATTTAATTTGTAATTGTCTTTTTTATTTGGACCATTTCAACAACTTCAGGAGTATCGTCATCAATTTTATTTGTGTAGTTCATCTACAATCATAGTGATTAAAGGTTAGGTTCAATTCTAATTTTTTAGTCACAAAAATTCTAATTATTCAGATATAAAAAGATTATATGTCATGTATTTCATTAAGTTCAAATAATTAGCAGTTTAAAAAGAATTTACTTTTAAACTAGTATTCAAGTGAGATAACTTTTTCAAGAATCACAAGAATGCATGTAGAACAAGGGTTGTTCTTTCATATACCCAAATTCATAAGATGAAGAACGAAAATAATCCTTAAAACTGAATCAATATATAAATTAAAATAGAATAGCAATAGTCTTAATCCATAGAAATAAATAGAGCTCATAACCTTAACCAATGAGGTTTAGAGACTCATGACTCAGAGAGAAAACTAGGGTTCAAAAAATTGTGAAAGTGCGTAAGAGAGAAGATTTCTCGAAGGGCTGAATCTTTTTTCTTTTATATCTAACCTAATTTGATTTGAAATTAAAATAAAATAATAAATTTTAAAGCTAAAAGATTTTGTTTGTAATTAAAAATAATTAAAATAAAATAAAATAGAACAATTAAAATCTAAATCCAACTAAAGATGCTCTTTTAGTGAAAGTAGATCCGCATTGCTGGCGTTAAACGCCAAATTCAGCGTTTAGCGCCCTAGGGGACAGAGACGCTTCTTCCAATTCTGGCTTGCTGGCACTAAACACCAGACTTGGCGTTTAGTGACCTAGTGGGCAGAGAGCTCCCTTGTGTTTCTGAGTTGCTGGCGCTAAACGTCCAGGTCCGCGTTTAACGCTAGCTTGGCAACTTCTAAACTCTTTTCTTTTCTTGTACACGAACTCTGTCAAACCGATTCGAACTTCACCTGAAATAATTAAAATACTAAAGCAACTCAAAGTAGCACTCAAAGAAGTTTCAAACACTAAAATTTAATTAAAACTCAATAAATTTGTATCTAAAATAAATAGAAAATAGAGAGAAGATGCTCACGCATCATTCACCCCATCCAATTCTCACCCAGTGTCCCGTAAAAAATACAAGACAGGAAAATAGGCTAGTCGATGAGGTAAAAAAGCATCAAAGAAGTGACAAAAGAGAAAGAAGATTGGCATAGAAAAAAAAATGCAAAAATTACGGTGATTTCACCACAAGGAAAATAACCTATCCTCTTCAAGGAGAATATCATGGCTCTGATACCATGTTAGAAACAAGAGACTAAACTGGAGAAAGGATGGTATATTATTGAGTGTATTCAAGTTATCTATTCAAGTTGTATAGAATGATACAATATAAAAGGGTATTTATAGATACTAAGAGAATCGTAATAATAAAGACGTAATCTCCTATAATAAATATTCAGATATATTAAATAATACTAATTGATCCTAATTATAACAATTTATGTTCCCAATTTATATACTGCTCTTTAAACCAGGTACTTACAGTATGACATGAATATTGAAAGCTTACTGTAACAACTCTATGACACAAATTGTGGCACACAATTATCAAAAATATTGCAACTCCCTCCTCTAAACTCACCTTTTTTCCATCACATAAATCTGTAAATTCTCTCAAGGTTTTGCAAAAGTTTAAGAGCACTTCTTTTTTCATTAAAAAATTTTCATAACATCTAGTTGGATGGCTAACTAAAAATTCAACTGTATACATTCTTTCTATCAAAGCAAAAGTTCTACAAGGTACTTTGTCAATTTTTTTTCAATTCATAGTTAACCATTATTCTAAACATAATAATGTCTCCTATTTCTCGTTGAAATTCATTTGCATCTTATTTACTCTCAATACTTGAGTTATGATATGGTTCGCACAGAGACATAATTTTCTGCTCATATACATAATCCATTTATTTAAATTTACTCCAATAATCATTGAATAAAAGCATGCAAACAAAATTTGTTTGAATTAATAAAAGAATCAAACATAAATAGGAAAATTATAGAATAGCAGTAAACAAAAATAAAGTACTAACTCAATCAAAGAAAATATCGAGTCTAAAAACATAGAAAACTATTAACTAATTCAACTTAATTATTTAAAGTACTACTCAACATCATGAAGCCATTCTATCCTTCCAGCAGCAGGGATTGTCATAAAAATACATCTTCATTCTACAGTAACAAATTTAGCCACCGCTCTATTGTATATAATTTTTGAAACATCTTAAAATTCAAGGTTCACAAAGGATCAAAAGATCGAACTCTTACTTTTCGGATCTAGCGCTCTAATATCATGTCATGATACAATTTATCCCAAAAGCTTCAGCTAATGAAAAAAGATAATACTAATGGTTATATATCTAATACTCCATAAACTTCCATTGTACACATACCTGCAACCTCTTACTTGAGTATAGGGAGCTTATGCCATTTGAGCTATAACTCATTAGCAAAAATTTGGAAAGATAGGAGACTTGAACCCGCAACTTCTTAATTGAATATAGGGAGTCTATGCCATTTGAGCAATTACTCATTGGTAGTTGATAATTTTTTTCATAAAAAAAAAGTTATTTTTATTTAATTAAATAATAAAAAATATATGCATATATAAAATAGAATATAATAAAATAAATTCATTAAGAGTACGTAAAAATATATTACAAGTTAAGAACATATAAATATAATATTAAAATTTTTTATTTAAACATTTTTTAACAACAAATAAATTATTCAAAAAATAATAAATAAATTGTTAAAATAAGAAAAAGTTAAAAACAAAAAAACTAACTTTTTACCGGTATTTTTTTAAGTTTTTTTTTTTATTTTTTTAATTTTTAGTTCACTTGTACTCTATTATTTAATTATTGATTAAACAAATTATTTCATAAATTATTTTTTTATTTTGTTAAAGGAGAGATGGTAATGACATTTGAAAACGTGTAAAGAATCTTTTAAAATAAATATATTTAAAATTAATATTTTTAAATATAAAAATAAATTATATTAATATTAAAAAATAAATATAAAATACAAATACAAAATAAATAAAACATATAAAATAGAAGTACAGATAAATTTGACTTTAAGAATAAGAGTACAAAAGAGAATATTATATTGAATAAAAACACAAATGAGTATTTATAATTTTATATTAAAATTTTTATGCCTTGTGTTTATTATCGTTGAATTCACTCATTTTTCGAATATTCTTTTTTTTATCCTCTGGGGCTTTAAATAAGAACCAATAAAAAATACAGCAGCAAAAAAAAAATAAAAAATATATTAAAAATAAATTATTATATTTCTATGAAATTGAAAAAATACTGTTTATACCCTAGTCCAACGCTAGGGCCCAGGATCCAAGTAAGAAGGCCCAACCCAAAGGGTTGAGCCTCACCCTGTACCAAATCAACCGCTACAAAGTCGGTTTGCACCACGACTTGCTCTAAGGAAGTCGGGAACGAGGATTAGCTGGCAGATAAGCACTCATTTGAATGGGTAATCGCCCCTAGAATCTCTCTAACCACTTCCTCGAGCCATATCTTAACTTTACTAAGATAAAGGGACGGTTAACACCCTAGAAAAGTGGCACTACTCTAATGGTGGTTATTGGTTCACCACTATAAAAACACTGACACTCCTCAGGTATCTCTAAGACCCAATACACTCTAAACCTGCTCACGCCCCTTGCTAACTTAGGCATCGGAGTGTCTTTGTAGGTACCACCCCCCATTCCTCCACGCACGCACAAGTCGGAGGGCACCGAGTTGCGGATCCACCGGGAATCCTCCTCATTCATACGTTTGGGCCAACCAGCACCGTCCAGCCCATTAATCTCCGGTTACCCATCGTAACATTGGCGCCGTTGCCGGGGACCCGAGAGATCAACCAGTGATGGCGGACAGATCCCCTGAGGAGGGTCATGTGGAAACAGATTCTGAACAAGAGAATCTGGATACAGGAAATAATGACGCGGACCTAACCCTCCATCAGGAAACCAATGATCAACACAAAGAAGGAACCTCCGGAGTCAAAACCCCGAAGGTGAATTCCTCTGAAGGCCGTGAGTCAGAGAAAGACGGATAGTCCCACGCAACTGAGCTTATGGGATTAGTCCATGTCCACCAAAGTCGTTTGGAACAACTAGAACAGGAACGGGAGCGACAAAGGGAGATAGAAAAACACCTAAGAGAGGAGATGGATCGACAAAAAGAGTTAGAGGAAAAACTCTTAAAGTTAGAATCCTCCCTCAAAGGTCGGAACTCCCGTGACGGTAGGGAAGATTCGCCCCTAGGGGGGAAGATCCTTTTAGTGAGGACATAATGAGGGCAAAAGTCCCGAGAAACTTTAGAAGCCCCGATATGGACCTCTACGACGGAACCACTGATCCAAAGCATCATCTGAGCAACTTTAAAAGTCGGATGTATCTGGATGACGCTTCTGATGCTACGCGATGCAAAGCTTTTCCGACAACCTTGTCAAAAGCAGCGATGAAGTGGTTCGACAGCCTCCCCCCGAGGTCGGTTACCAGTTTTGAAGACCTCTCAAGAAAATTCTTGATGAGGTTCTCTATCCAGAAAGACAAAGTTAAACATGCACCAAGCCTCCTGGGAATAAAACAGGAGGTCGGAGAATCCTTACGAGCCTATATGGAAAGGTTCAACAAAGCATGTTTAGAGATTCAAGACCTGCCCACCGAGGCAGTCATAATGGGGTTAGTCAATGGGCTCAGAGAAGGTCCCTTCTCACAGTCCATATCCAAAAGACATCCCATCTCTCTAAGTGATGTACAGGAAAGAGCTGAAAAGTACATCAACATGGAGGAAAATGCTAAGTTAAGAGACCTGAGTTGGCGACCTGGGCACCCTCCCTCAACAAAAGAGAGAGAGAGGGAAACCAAAAAGAAGGAAGAACTCGGTCTCGATAGACCAAGGAAATATCACTCTTATACTCCTCTAAAGGTCTCCATAGTGGATGTATACAGAGAGATTTGTAATACTGAAAGGCTGCCACCCCCTAGACCCATTAAAAATAAAAAAGGGGGGAGCCGCAGCGACTACTGCGAGTACCATAAAATATATGGTCACTCCACAAACGACTGCTATGACCTTAAAAATGTGATAGAAAAGCTGGTTAGGGAAGGTCGGCTCGACAGATATCTCATAGAAAGGTCGGACAGTCATGGGAAGAGAAAGCGAGATGATATGGATAGAAGAGACCCACCACCGCAGACTCCGGAGAGACATATTCACATGATCTCAGGAGGGTTCGCGGGAGGGGGACTCACCAAATCCTCTCGCAAAAGACATCTCAAGAGAGTCTACCAGGTCGGAGGAGATTCATCCGACCTCCCTACCATTTCATTCACAAAAGAAGATGGGCAAGGAATAATCCCTGGACACGATGATCCAGTGGTAATAACTATGATCCTAGCAAATGCTCATCTCCACAGAACCCTAGTAGACCAAGGAAGCTCAGCGGACATCCTTTTTAAGCCCACTTTCGACAAACTAGGGTTGGATGAGAAAGAATTAAGAGCCTACCCCGACACCTTATATGGACTAGGTGACACGCCAATAAAGCCACTAGAATTTTTGCCCCTCCACACCACTTTTGGAAAAGGGGAAAAATCAAAAACTCTGAGCATAGACTTCATAGTCATCGATGTAGGGTCAGCATATAATGCTTTAATTGGCAGAGCTACCCTTAATCGACTCGGAGCGGTGGTATCCACTCCTCACCTTTGTATGAAATTCTCGACTTCAGCGGGGATAGCAACGATAAGGGGAGATCAGAAATTGGCAAGGAAATGCTACAATGAAAGCCTAAACCTGAGAGGAAAAAGCCGAGAAGTTCACACAGTAGAGCTCGGAGGCGCAAGGGCTAGAGAGGAGCTGCATCCACAATCGGGAGGAAAAACCGAGGAGATACAGGTCGGCGAAGAGGAGGGAAAAAATACTCACATAGGGGCCAACCTAGGGGAAACCCTAAAACAAGGGTTGATTAAGCTCCTAAGAGATAACTCCGATCTCTTCGCCTGGAAAGCCTCCGACATGCCTGGGATAGACCCCGAGCTCATGTCCCATAAGCTCTCGGTTTACCCGGGTCCCGACCTGTACAACAAAGAAGACGCAAGCTCGGCCCCGAGCGAGCTCTAATAGTAGAGGAGCAAGTACAAGCGCTCCTAGAAGTTGGCTTCATTAGAGAAGTCAAGTACCCAACATGGCTAGCCAATGTAGTGCTAGTCAAAAAACAAAATGGCAAATGGAGAATGTGTGTCGACTACACCGACTTAAACAAGGCATGTCCCAAGGACCCTTATCCACTGCCAAGTATTGACACCCTAGTGGACTCCAGCTCGGGGTATCAATACTTGTCGTTCATGGACGCTTACTCGGGGTATAACCAAATCCCGATGTATGAACCAGACCAGGAGAAAACATCATTCATCATGCCCAGAGCTAATTTTTGCTACGTGGTCATGCCATTCGGATTGAAAAATGCAGGGGCCACATACCAGAGGCTGATGAATAAGGTGTTTGCCTCTCACCTTGGAAGCTTAATGGAAGTGTACGTCGACGACATGCTGGTAAAGACCAAGAAAGAAGTCAATCTCTTGGCAGACCTCTCACAAGTCTTCAACACCATAAGGCTACACGGGATGAGACTAAATCCCTCAAAGTGTGCCTTCGCAGTAGAGGCAGGAAAATTCATAGGGTTTATGCTAACACAAAGAGGGATTGAAGCTAATCCCGACAAGTGTAGAGCTATCCTGGAGATGAAAAGCCCGACTTGTTTAAGAGAGGTCTAGCAGCTGAATGGCCGACTTGCAGCCCTTTCCAGATTTTTGGCAGGATCGGCACTAAAATCCCTCCCACTGTTCTCCTTATTGAGAAAGGGATGTCAGTTTGAATGGACTCCTGAATGCGAGGAGGCGTTCCAGGAGTTCAAAAGATTCTTAAGCCAACCTCCTATTTTGACCCGACCAATAGCTGGGGAAGACCTCGTCCTATACTTATCTGTAGCAGACAAGGCCGTCTCGTCGGCCCTGATAAGAGAAGACGAGGTCGGACAGCACCCAGTATATTTCATCAGTAAAGTCCTACAAGGCCCTGAGCTAAGGTACCACAAACTAGAGAAGTTTGCCTACTCCTTAGTAGTAGCCTCACGAAGACTACGGCCTTACTTTCAAGCTCACACAATAAGAATCCGCACGAACCAACCCATGAAGCAAATCCTCCAAAAGACGGATGTTGCAGGGAGAATGGTTCAATGGGCAATAGAGCTCTCCGAATTCGACTTGAAGTATGAAACTCGGACGGCGATCAAAGCCCATTGCCTCACCGACTTCATTGCGAAATACGCGGGAGACCAAGAGGAAAAACCAACTACATGGGAACTTTATGTAGATGGATCCTCAAACAAAACAGGAAGCGGTGCAGGCATAATATTGGTGGATGAAAGAGGGACCCAAATAGAGGTTTCCCTCAAATTTGAATTCTCAGCTTCAAATAATCAGGCAGAGTATGAAGGCTTGATTGCTGGATTGAAGCTGGCGGAAGAAGTCGGTGCTACAAAAGTGATGATATACAGCGATTCGCAAGTAGTAACCTCCCAGATAAGTGGAGAGTATCAGGCAAAGGACCCAAATATGAAAAGGTACTTGGAAAAAACTCTGGAACATCTTGGGCGCTTTGCAGAAACCGAGGTCAAACACATAACTCGGGATCTAAACAGCAGAGCAGACGCCCTATCCAAGTTGGCAAGTACCAAGCCAGGAGGGAATAACAGAAGCCTGATCCAAGAAACTCTCCAGAAACCCTCCGTAGTAAAAGAAAAAGACAAACAAGAGGAGGTCCTTGAGGTAGTCGGATTAAACCTCGGTTGGATGAGCCCCTTGGTCGAATACATAAAATTCGACATCCTCCCCAAGGAGGAGAAAGAGGCTAAGAAGATTCGAAGGGAAGCGCATCATTACACTTTGGTGAGAAATATCCTCTACAGAAGGGGGATATCAACACCATTGTTAAAGTGTGTACCGACTTCAAAAACCACCGAAGTGTTGGAAGAAGTCCACAGTGGGATCTGCAGAAATCATCTCGGAGCAAAGTCACTAGCCAGGAAAGTAATCCCAGCTGGATTCTACTGGCCGACCTTGCAGAAAGATGCCACGAAATTTGTGAAAAAGTGCCAACCATGCCAGATGCATGCAAATTTCCATGTGGCTCCCCCGGAGGAGCTAATCAGTATCACTTCTCCATGGCCTTTTGCAAAATGGGGAATGGATTTGTTAGGTCCTTTTCCCCAAGCGCCAGGACAAGTCAGATACCTGATTGTGGGAATAGATTATTTCACAAAGTGGATAGAAGCAGAACCATTGGCCACCATCACCGCACAAAGGAGTCGGAGGTTCCTCTACAAAAATATCATCACAAGGTATGGGATACCTTATTCCATCACTACAGATAATGGAACTCAGTTCACCGACTCTACCTTTAGAAGCCTAGTAGCCAGTATAAAAATCAAACACCAGTTCACCTCGGTGGAGCACCCGCAAGCCAATGGGCAAGCCGAGGTGGCCAACAAAGTCATACTGGCAGGGCTAAAGAAAAGATTACAAGATGCAAAAGGAGCCTGGGCCGAAGAGCTCCCACAAGTGCTATGGGCTTACAGAACAACCCCCCAATCCGCCACTGGAGAAACACCCTTCCGACTAGTCTATGGCGTAGAAGCCATGATCCCAATAGAAGTCAACGAACAAAGCCCAAGAGTGATTCTCCATGACGAGATCAGAAACATACAGGGGCATAAAGAGGAGCTCGACTTGCTCCCAGAGGTCCGAGAAGAAGCCCAGATAAGAGAAGCAGCGTTGAAACAAAGGATGACTACAAGATACAACAAGAAAGTCATTCGAAGAGCATTCACCCCAAGTGACTTAGTCTTGATCAGAAACGACATTGGAGTCAACAAATCAGGAGAAGGAAAGCTCGCTGCAAACTGGAAAGGACCATACAAAATCAATGAGGTCTTAGGAAAAGGCTATTATAAGGTGACCGACTTGGACGGCACCGAGTTACCAAGGTCGTGGCATGCTTGTAATATGAAAAGGTACTACAGCTAAAAGCGAACTCTACTCCCTGATGTACTCTTTTCCCAACTTCACGATTTTTTCCCCAAAACCAAAGGGTTTTTTCTGGAGAAGGGTTTTTAACGAGGCATCATAGTAGAGACTAAGGGAAACAGATTGTCAAAAACCCTTAGTAGCAATAAGGTACCTCCCCAATTAATAAAAGATCTTTTTCATATATATCTCTTGCAAATTCCTTTTTTGTTTTTTCTTTCGACGAAACGCGCCGACTTAAGCTCGACAAAAAGTGAAAATCCCATGAACCGACCTAGATGGTCGTCAGGATAAAACGACGAGGTACAAGTCGGTGTAAAGAGGTTATAGAAGTTGATCATGATAAACTCGGAAACATCCCGACTCATAAGTCGGAATGGGAAACCAAGTAAAACAAAAATGAATCACGAAAGTAGCCTAAGTCATAAAAACTCAATGAAACGAAATTGAGTACTATGAATAACCAAAAAGAGATAGGAAAAAATCTAAGAAAAGATTAAAAGGTTGTCCTAAAGATCCTTAAAATAAAAAGGTTCAGAAAGGCAGACAAAGCCAAAGAAAAGGTTTTTCCAGAAAAGATCAAAGGGAAGTTCGAAATCAGAGAAACATGCACGCATAAGGTAACTTAAACCCTTATCCAAAAAAGGGTATTTATTTTTTAACTTAAACCCTTATTAAAAAAGGGTATTAAAAAGTGTTTTGTTTACGGCCTTAAAAGGCCAAAAAATTGTTCACGCACTACCAAAATTAAATAAAGAGTTTAAAAAGAGGGGACCCACAGGCCGGGCCCCCATATAGCCAACAAAATTATATTTTAGGAAGGAGAGTAGACGGATCACCATCACCAGAGCCAGGAGGAACACCACCAGGACCGGGAAGAGAGGCATCCATAGGAGATGAAGAGGAAGTCGGAGGAACTGTGGAGGAACTCGGGGCGTCCTTAGGGCGAGGAGGAGACTCTATAATCCTTTGCCCCCGAGTCTTCAAATCTGACTCGGAAATAATCTCGGGGACAGGGGGATCCACAATGGCACCATCGATGACAACCTTATCAGGATCTAAAGGAGAGAGGTCCAAGTCAGGAGCAATGACTCCGACCTGCTCCTTAAAGATCCTCCAAGCCTCCTCAGCGCCATCAGCAATAGAGTCCTCCAACTCGGTGTATGCCTTCCGAGAATTCAGTAGATCATTTTTCACAGACACAAGATCATTAAACAAACTTTGATAGCTATCCTGTGCTGTCTTCCTCAAACTGACCTCCATGTTGCATTGGGCTTGCAACTTCCTCTCCCTCTCCCGGAGGTTATCTCTCTCCTCCCTCAGCTTGGCGACTTCCTCCTTCAACTTTCCCTCATGCTCCTGATATATGAGAAGCCTTCCTTCCAGCTCTTTGACCCTCGAGGTCATCCCTAACGAGCTGAGAGGAGCCTTCTCAAAAATATCTAAGAGTTTGCCACAAACCCCCGCTGCCTTGAGGCTCTCCTCAACCAGAGTGGTAAGGTGGCGCCGAACAGAAGCATCATCCATGCTTATACGAGCATGGGGATAGATGTTCTTTCGGACGAATGCAAGAGCATCCGCCTTCACCTCACCAGAAGAGCCAGACTCTAAGGTCTTGCGCTTCTTATTCTCTGGCTCAGGAGAAGGTCGAGCAGAGGGGGGCGGCTGAGAGAAAGTTGAAGAAGAAATCACAATGGGCTGAGAGGGAGTCCCAACGTTCCGAGGAGGAGGAGGAGGAGAGATAACCGCCCTGGCACCACTAGTCCTGGCGCGAGACCTTGCTTTAGCCTCCTGGACCCTTTGGTAAGACTCCTGAGCGTTTGCCTTTGCCATCTCTGAAAGGACAATAACAGATAGATCAGACAAGTCGGAAAAGTCAGTCAGACAAGTCGAAAATCTAACAAACAAATAAAAGCTACCTAGCTGTGCCTGGACAAAGGTCAGAGACCCCTGGAGAAACTTTTTTGTGTCCAAGTATGGGGTCCTCCCCTACACTTCTCGGAGGAACCCCACAATGGCTGCTTCTACCTCATCCAGGTCATCCAGACCATATTTCTCGCAGGGGGAGGCCTCCAGCCAGTATAAAGGAAATCGGGGAGAAGAATTATCATCCAGAAAAAAGGGATGGTGACCCTCTACGGCTTGAACTTTGAAAAAATAATTTTTAAAGTCATGGAAGGATTCGTCAAAAAGGGTAAAAACTCTCCGACCCTGTATGGCTCGGAAAGACACCCATTGTTGCTTATTGTTTAGCCCACTGAAGGGTTTGGTCATATGGAAGAGATAGAAAAAAATCTTCAAAGAAGTCGGGAACTCCAAAGCCTGGCTAATAAATTGATAAATTTTCAAAAAACCCCAAGAGTTGGGGTGAAGCTGGGTAGGGGCAACTCGGCAGTGATGCAAAACAGATATCTCAAAGTTTGAAAAAGGAAGAAAAACACCCAAACGGGTGATCATGCACTCATACATAAAGAAAAAATGAGGGGCCGCCTCATTGACCCTCCCAAAGCAAACCCGGTCTTCAGGACCCGGGACTACCAATTCATACTTCGGCTCGTCATCCTCAGAAGTACAAATTCTGTGGTAAGTGCGAAGGTTGGTGATAAACTCAGTATTGACCGAGGGTTCCGCCCCTAGGACCGTGACATCAACCCATTGAGAAAGGATATCTACGGAAGCCATTTCTTTTTCTTAAAAAGGTAGCAAAAAACCTACAAGGGAAAAGAAAAGGAACATAAAAAACACGGTCTCTAAAGGAGGAAGTACGGAACTGAAGTCTACAAACCAACCTATCTACAAAATGAAGGCATGCAAATAGAAAAGCATGTTACAAAAAGAACTAACCTTTATCCGAAAATGAGGGTTGAAGGAAACGAAAAGCCTTCGAAGATACAAGAACACAGCACGAACGAATGAAGGGGAAAATTTGAAAAATCGCAGAAACGAAACAATGAAAGAGAGGGAAAGTATTTATAAGTACGTTAGGGGCACGATGGTAAAAGCGGAGCAGTCATTAATGAGAGTGCACCGTTACCAAGGCCATCAATCCCTACGCACATCCCTAACGGACGCGACGCTTGATTAGACGTAACTGTCAGAACCAAAAGGTCACGAAAAGTCACGTCGGTTTTAAACCATCACGTCGGTCCTCCAATAAGTCGACCACAATCCCGAGTAGAATACTCGAACCCAAATCTTAAAGAGAAATTGGGCTCGAGTAGGGGCACTGTTCATACCCTGGCCCAACGCTAGGGCCCAGGATCCAAGAAAGAAGGCCCAACCCAAAGGGTTGAGCCTCACCCTGCACCAAATCAACCGCTACAAAGTCGGTTTGCACCACGACTTGGTCTAAGGAAGTCGGGAACGAGGATTAGCTGGCAGATAAGCACTCATTTGAATGGGTAACCGCCCCTAGAATCTCTCTAACCACTTCCTCGAGCCATATCTTAACTTCCCTAAGATAAAGGGACGGTTAACACCCTAGAAAAGCGGCACTACTCCAACGGTGGTTATTGGTTCACCACTATAAATATACTGACACTCCTCAGGTATCTCTAAGACCCAATACACTCTAAACCTGCTCACGCCCTTGCTAACTTAGGCATCGGAGTGTCTTTGCAGGTACCATCCCCCATTTCTCCACGCACGCACAAGTCGGAGGGCACCGAGTTGCGGATCCACCGGGAATCCTCCTCATTCATACGTTTGGGCCAACCAGCACCGTCCAGCCCATTAATCTCCAGTTACCCATCGTAACATATACCATTACAAATATTTCAGACAAACACCAAAAATAAAATTTAAAAGAATGTGAGAGTTTGAAATTAAAAAAAAAAACAAAAATTGTCAAATATAACAAAAAAAATTACAACTCAAATTTCACGCTATTTAACATTGTAATTTAATTTACAAAAATAAAATAGTAAGAATTTTCAAGCAGCCAATGGTTTTAAAGAGCTGAGACAATAAAAAATACCAAAATGCTTCCTTTTATAACTCAAATTTGAAATTTGATATTATATTAAAAAATTCAATTTAAAAAATATACTAAAAATTGTTAACTAAACAACAAAAGCATTTTATCTTTGAATGAACAGGACATTCTAAAAAAGTAAATGGAAGAGAGCTACGATTTCCGCAAGAGTAGAAAGAGAGTTGACGGTTCTTAATTTGTTTTTTTCACGATACTTGATTGATTGAGGATTTAACCCTAATGGATGGGATATAAAAGGAGTCCAAAATCCTCAACTCAAAATATCATATTTTAGATTAGAAATATTTTTATCGTTTTGAAAAAAATATCGTTTTCAATGTTGTACTCCTTTTTAAAAATATTTTTACTAAAAATAATATTAAATTACTCAACCAAAAATATTTTTATATTTTATTTTTATTTTCATTAAAAATAAAAATAAAAATGACCAATCCAATCCGTCTCTAATATATTTAATTAACTAATTATTAGAACTTATAGCTAATAATTAATAAATTATAGTAATTTTTAACTTGGATCAAAACTTCAGATAAAAATAAAAAATAAAATAAAAATTCGCATAAATTTGAGTTAATATTTAAAAACTATCAAATTATTTGAGGCATTTAAATATATTATTAATTAATAATGGTCAATTATACATCAAAGGTTCCTTGCACCACACCTCAATTTCTGACAATGACATTGCTCCACAGTGCACAATTAGAACATCCACATCATGAATATGATATGTACGATGTAGGTATAAAGTGATAACATAAAAAGTGTAAAGTTTATTAATGAAATGAAAACATAATACAGAAGAACCATAGAAACTGAAGCAACCAAATCCAGCTTCTTCATTATTGTTGATAGCAATATAGGATTAAACACCGTTGCAACAAAGCAATGGTGGGGAATAGATATCCATAATTCACGTTGAAATCCAAAGCATCAAATCACGCACTAATTTGCTGAGACATCTTGGCATGTCTAAGGCAGAATGCTTTTAACCTGCTAAGGCCTTCTTCAATTGCAGAACGCTCCAAACCGAAACTAACCCGAAGCCAGTTCTTCAGTCCAACAATAACACCTATAATTATTATTTTTCAACACACAGATTCTCAGAGATACTTCATTATTTTCTTCCTCTCGTGTTTTTTTCTGGTCTAAACAATCACTTACCCGGAAGAATAAGTAGTGATTCCTCTTTGGCCAGCTTGACACAGAAGTCCACATCATCAGCAATGCCCTCAATTTGTGACAAGTTTATCTGCACCTGCTCCATATAGTAATCCCTTGTTCACGTTAAATTCTTATGAAAACGTTGTTTTAGTAACTCTTAACATATTTTATAAGTAGTTGGTCGAATTAGTCCATGAAAGATCACTCATTTCTCAAATTGGTCTTTTAAATATTTTTTAATTAAATTCTGTCTTTTAAAAATTTTAAAGTCATGTTTGTCCTTTCGTCATTTCTGACAATAATAGTATCAAAATTTACTAATATGATACATTAATTGATACCACAATATGCCAATGAGTTATAACTCAAATGGCATAATCTCTCCATACTCATTTAAGAGGTTACGGGTTCGAGTCCAGAAAATAACAAATAAACTAAGGTAATTAACTTAAAATTTTGAAAAAACAAATCTTTCGTGAACGAATTTGACCATTTACTCTATATTTTATTATGTACCATTACAGCCATGGCTCCATCGGGTTTATGAGGACATATCAAGGAAGGGATCTCCTTAAATCTTTCATAGAGTGCGTTTGCAGCCTCCCTCGTTATATCAAGATTTTTTGAATAAAATTCATCGTTTATTCTCTCAAGTATTTCAGGAATTGCTGCCTGTGAGCATACATTACTAGTGATCACTTCTTTTGATATAAAAAAGACCGCTAAAGAAAAATAAATAAAAGCTAGTTTCCATTTGTTACCTGCATGAAAGTTGGAGGGTCACTAGTAATCTCCATATAGCTCTCGATATTTGCCGCAATCTGATAAAAAGAAGAAAAAAAAGTCATTTAATATTAAATGCTATAATAATCCCAGATAAACGAGATTAAGAGTTTTTAGAGTGGTGATTAGAAGAAGAAAGAGATAAAGATTAAGATGAAAAGCATAAAATGAAACTAACCCCCGTTTTTTGGAAAATTCCATGGGGATCACAAGTGGCTATCCAACCAAATCTCCAACCAGGAAGAATCCATCTTTTAGATATAGAGCCAAGTGTAATCACGGGAGCTATTGACGAAAATACTCCCATAGGCACAAATGGATTGCTCCCAAAAGCTATGTGGGCATAAACTTCATCAGATATTACAAAGATCCCCAGTTTCCTTGCAGTCTCTGCAACCTACAATAATCACATGTTGGTTCTTAGCAAAGGCCATATATCTAGAAGCTAAATGAATAGTCCATATATCATATGTACCCTCTTTAAATGTTGGTAGGTGAAGACATTCCCACAAGGATTGCTAGGACTAATGAGAACCATGGCCACAGTTTTGTCATCTGCTAGAGCTTCAAGGGAATCAATGTCTACCTCCCAAGAACTGTTAGGCAAGAGATCAAAGTGGCGGACTTCAAGGCCGCACAAAGCGGCACGAGTTTCATATTGAGGATAGCCTGGTCTTGGAAGGAGAATGTTAGCCCCTGGAGTTGCAAACACTGGTAAGATTATATCTATGGCTTGTGTGGCACCATCTGTAACATATATATCTTCTGCTGATAGCTTGTTTGGAAGATCTCTGGACAGATATTCTGCAATTGCCCTGTTTCGAAAGTTCCCATCTCATACAACAGATTAGATTTAGACCACATATTATTCCATCTTATCAACACCAACGGCATGTGACTTTCCTCTATTACCAAATAGGCAAATACCAAACATTAATGAGCATATTTTGACGAGTAGTTATTTACATATAAAGATAATTGATATTCGTTAGACGATAATGTAGTCAAATCTATCAAATCATTTAATGGTACTTAATTATCAACTTTATATGAAGACAATTGCAGATAAGTTTTTATCACTCTCAATTACAGTTTAACATTATAATGATAGAGTCACGCACCAAAATGGAATCCATTGATGACTAAAAGTTCACAAACCAACCAGTTCCTACAATCTAGAAGGTGAGCACTATACACTTAATTAAACGAATCATCAACATCATCATAATGTACAATTTTTTAAATAGTAGCAATTCACGTGAAGATATTTTCTTCGTATGAAAATGAAGATTAATAATAATAATTGCCACTAAGTCAACATGTGACAATTAATGATCAAGAAATTAGAAACCTTCTAGCTTGAGGTAGGCCAAAGGTGGGAGGGTAACAGTTGAAGTTGCCAGAGTGCGCGGCGGTAGAGACAGCATGAGCAGCCACAGGATCTGCACTAAACAAAGGGTTATCCGTAGGGTCAACACGACAAAGACGAACCACCTCTTTCTCCTTACTGATGCTCTGCATGAGCACGTTGAACACGCCTCTCACTGAAACCGCCGAACTCTTCAGCCCTTGGTTCCCTTGGAACTTCCACTTCTCCATTACTCTGATAATATCTTATGTTATCCCTCTCAGCTTTTTCAGATACATACAGACACTAGGGAGAGGTAGTGTGCTACCTTGTGACTTGTGAGTGTGACTCGCTGCTCTCCTCCATTCACATGGTGGGGTATGTACTAAAATTAAAATAAATTTTAGTATTATGTTTGGTGTAAAGTGAGAGATAAAAATTGAATAAAAATAAAATTTTAATTTAATTTGTACAAAAAATAAATTTAAAATTAATTAATTAATATGAATATATTTTAAATATAAAATATTATTAAAACTTTTATCTTTATTTTTAAAAATATTAATTATTAATTATTTATTTTTTTTAAATATTAAAATATTAAAATTTTAAAAAATAAAATTTAAAATTTTAATATTAATTTTTAAATTAATAAATAAGATATTAAATTTCAATCTCAAACTCACAATTATATAAAAAGACTATATGATTTGTACTATCGTTGACTATTAGTCTTGTCTTAATAGGCGATATAGAAAGACTATATGATTTGGACATTTGATGCTACCTGCCCCGCACTGTGGCACTGTGGCACTGTGTTTGAAAAAAGAGGGCTGGAGCCCAATCATTCCTTCTATGTCTTTGTTTCTCATTCTCAACTCGGCCCGATTTGTAGCCTAGCAAGCTAGCAACTCATTACAATAACCCAAAACATGCCTTGTTCTAGCACAAAAAATTCAGGATCAAGATGATAGAATATATCTTCCAATAAATCTTATCAAAGAAAGAAGGGAATTCAGATAAAGCCATAAAGGCAATGAATGAAAGAGAAAAAAAATTAATTTTTCTAATATATTAATTTTTTAATAAAAAAGTTAAAAGTTTAATAGTTAATTTTATTTTTCTTATCAAATTATTTGTTTGTAATAACTTTTAAAAAGTACCATAGGGTTACAAAAATTGTATATTTTATTAAATAAAAAATTTAAAATATTAAGATTGTAGAAAAAAATTTTTAAAAAATAGAATTATTTTTTAACTAATTAATTTTAATTGACTAATGACTACACACCTAATTAATTTTTAACAGAATTCTTTATTTATGTTGAAGATCCCAATAATATCATCAAAACTTTGGGTTGCTTGTGCTTACAACTTATTCGCCAAGGCAGTTTATATTAATTAGTACTGAAGTAAAAGCACCCAGAAGAAATAGAAGCCAGTGAGCACTATATCTAAAATACTTCTTAATGTTTTGGAAAGTGTTCCTGTGTAATGAGTATGGGGAGAGGTATAATTCGTTGGGTTTAAGATTGAGTTTGTCTTTACGTAAAACAAAACAGATAAGGTATATATTAACTTCAAGAGGAATGATAGCAGACATTTACAAAAATATTTTGACGCTCAAATTAGTGAAAATACAAAATGATTATAAAGTAATTCAGAATGAATAGTAATTTATTTTTTTAGGATTTTTTCTTTTTATAAAATTATTTTGATAAAGGATAGTTATTTTGTGGACCTAATATTACGAAATTGTTGGAGATGTTAACTTGATTTTGTGATAACCGCTTCTGAATGTATATCTCATACCAAAAAGCCTGTTTAACACATATCTTTGATTTAATAAGTTTTATTTATATAATTCTAATTTATAGGTAGTGCAGGCTGAGTTATTAGTAACATATCATAACCTCATGCTTGACTTGTGATATTTTGCAATAAGACCGATCGGATAATTTTTCAACCTATAAATCGGCATTACAATAATAAGTAGTAACCCCAAACTCAACTTATTGTACTTGAAAAATAACAGTCATGTCAGATAGAGGAGTCAAAATAAAATAAAATAGAAGTGAGAGTTATTATGGATATATATTGATAATATGGTACACCCCCAAGTTTGACCTGTTCATTTTAGGTTAATGAACGTTTATAAAAGTCGAGTTATAACTCGGTAGGATATGAAAGAGATGTGGGTTTCTGTTATAATTTTGAAATATGAAGATTACCTCCCAAGATCAATTTGATAATCTTAAAAATAAAGTTAGTCAAACTTGTCATTGAAAAAAGTGATACTTATATCAGTGTTGGCTTTCTTTATTTGATTTCGACTTATAAATGTCGATTTGTTTGGAGTGATTTTAACTTATAGGTGTCGGCTTCTGTAGATTGATTCCGACTTATAGTCGCCGGTTTATTGGAAGTGACTCCCACTTATAGTTGCTGATTTGTTAGAAGTGATTCCGACTTATTAGTGCCGATTCGTTGGAAGTGATGTCAACTTATAGGTGTCGATTTGTTGAAAATGACTCATACTTATAATTGCCTATTTATTGGAGGTGATTCTGACTTATAGGTGTCAGTTTGTATGAATGGGTTTGTTTGAGTGTTCTGTTCGTATTGAATAATCGGTTGATTCCTTGCAAAATAAATTTTGAAAATGAGATTTGAAGTTTCAACTTTTGATATGTGTTAGAATAAATCGGTTGCAGATATCTTGGAATCACAATTGTTTGTATTTGACGTATAGATCAGTTAGATAGGGACTTGATTTAGTGTATTATTTGATGTGTGATAATAGATAAACTAAGTCAGCATGAGTTTTGTTTTATTGTGAGAGAGAGAAATACTAATAATTGTTCTTGCTGTTAAGGAATCTGTCTAAGGTATAGTTTGTCATGGAAGGGGGATGTTGTCCTGTCTTCTCCATGGATAGTTGTACACCGGACTCCAAAAAATATCAGACAGTGTCGGTACCTGCAAAAGGTACTCTGTAACGATCTAGTTTTTGGCAAAATAGAATTTTTCGAAAGTTCAGTGAAGCAAGTACCTCTATTGCATCATCATGAAGCACACACCTCTACTGAGATAAGCTCGACGACACATTCGCGAAGAACCTAGTTTTTGAGCCGCACCAGTTAGAAGTTTTAGATTCTAGTTTCCGTAATTAGTCTCAATTTGACGAGCCGGACTTGATACGTGAGAGAAGAAAAATAATAATATAATATTATTATTATATTAATATTACAGCTACTTGAATAATATTATAATATTATTTGATCTGCTTTAGTTAAAAATAGAAGATAAGTTTAAGGGTTAAGTACTAATTTCGTCCCTAAGGTTTAGGGTAAAAATCAAATTCGTCTCGGACCTTTTTTTGTTATTAAAATCATCCCCAACGCTCAGAAATGCTTTAAAATTATCCTCCCCTCCATAAAATAAAATTTTTGGATACTTTTGCACTTTTAGTCGTTACTGTCAGTTGAACTTTTAATGAATAAAGTTTATTTATTTATTTATTTATTTTTATAAATGGTTGGTTGGGGAGGGTTGGAATTAAATCAAAATCTTATCCCTAACCAATGTAACAGAGGAGCTACTAGGGTTCGCGAAGGTGGGTGAAGCCATGGCTGCCGAGAGCTCACAGTCGTCTCGGAGTCGGTCGTCTGTGCAGAAGAGGGAGCTTCTTTGTGGACAAGGTGAGAGACCCGTGCTAAGAATTTTGGGAACGAAGAACAACCCTGGACGATGATTTTGGGGCTGTGTCTACTATGAGGTTCATTTTTTAAATTTTTGTTGGTGGTTGATGGCAATCTTTTGTTTGTTCTGGGTATTGACTCTGGTGAGATGCTGCAGATCAAAGAAGAGTGTGAGCTCTTCCAATGGGCAGACCCAGAAGCAGAGAGTGAGGATCTGCAAGTTGCAAGGATGAAGAGGAAAGTTGCAGCCCTAAAAGCAAAAGTGAGGGACATTGAGTGGAAGTTCAAGGTTGCTGCAGTATTGGGGACGGTTGGATGGTGATGAGCGGATAATTTATACGCTTTTTGGCACTGTTTTTAGTATGTTTTTAGTATGATTTAGTTATTTTTTACTATATTTTTATTAGTTTTTAATTAAAAATCATATTTCTGGACTTTACTATGAGTTTGTGTGTTTTTCTGTGATTTCAAGAAATTTCTGGCTGAAATTGAGGGACCTGAACAAAAATCTGATTCAGAGGCTGACAAAGGACTGCTGATGCTATTGGATTCTGACCTCCCTGCACTCGAAATAGATTTTCAGGAGCTACAGAAGTCCAAATGGTGCGCTCTCAATTGCGTTGGAAAGTAGACATCCAGAGCTTTCCAGCAATATATAATAGTTTATACTTTGCTCGAAGATAGACGACACAAACTGGCGTTCAACACCAGTTCCATGCTGCATTCTGGAGTAAAACGCCAGAAACACGTCACAAACCGGAGTTAAACGCCAGAAACAGGTTACAACCTGACGTTTAACCCCAGAAACAGCCCAGGCATGTGAGAAGCTTAAGTCTCAGCCCCAGCACACACCAAGTGGGCCCCAGAAGTGGATTTCTGCACTATCCATCTTAGTTTACTCATCTTCTGTAAACCTAGGTTACTAGTTTAGTATTTAAACAACTTTTAGAGACCTATTTTGTACCTCATGACATTTTTAGATTTAAACTTTGTATCTTTGACGGCATGAGTCTCTAAACTCCATTGTTGGGGGTGAGGAGCTCTGCTGTGTCTCGATGAATTAACGCAATTATTTCTGTTTTCTATTCAAATATGCTTGTTCCTATCTAAGATGTTCATTCGCGCTTCATTATGACAAAGGTGATGATCCGTGACACTCATCACCATTCTCAACCTATGAATGTGTGCCTGACAACCACCTCTGTTCTACATTAGATTGAATGAGTATCTCTTAGATTCCTTAATCAGAATCTTCATGGTATAAGCTAGAATCCATTGGCAGCATCCTTGAGAATCCGGAAAGTCTAAACCTTGTCTGTGGTATTCCGAGTAGGATTCAAGGATTGGATGACTGTGACGAGCTTCAAACTCGCAAGTGTTGGGCGTAGTGACAGACGCAAAAGGATCAATGGATCCTATTCCGACATGATCGAGAACCGACAGATGATTAGACGTGCTGTGACAGAGCACCTGGACCATTTTCACTGAGAGGATGGGAAGTAGCCATTGACAACGGTGACGCCCTACATACATCTTGCCATGGAAGGAGCCTTGCATGTTTGAAAGTAAGGAAGCAGTATGTCGCAGAGATTCAGAAGGCAAAGCATCTCCAGAACTACAACATATTCTCCATTACTGCACAATAAGTATTTATTTTATGCTCTTTTATTTTTCGCAATTCAAACTGATAATTATAATTGATATCCTGACTAAGAGTTACAAGATAACCATAGATTGCTTCAAGCCAACAATCTCCGTGGGATTCGACCCTTACTCACGTAAGGTATTACTTGGACGACCCAGTGCACTTGCTGGTTAGTGGTACAAGTTGTGAAAAGTGTGATTTACGATTCGTGCACCAAGTTTTTGGCACCGTTGCTGGGGATTGTTCGAGTTTGAACAACTGACGGTGAATCTTGTTGCTTAGATTAGGAAAATTTTGTCTTTTGGGTCAGAGTCTTTTATTTTCTTTTCAAAAATATTATTTTTCTTTATTAATTTAGTTTTTCTGAGTTTAGTGTCATGTTTTAAGTTTGGTGTCAATTGCATGCTTTTCTTTGTCTTTCAATTTTCGAATTGCATGTTCTTTGTTCTTCCTTGATCTTCAAGTTGTTCTTGTCAATTTTTCTTGTTTGATCTTTAGTTTTTCTTGTTCTGTGTCTTTTCTTGTTTTTCTTGTGCTTTTTCAAAATATCAGTTTTAAAAAAAAAATTTATTTATTAAATACCTTATTAAAATACGTTAAATTTATAGCTCAATTGGCTAGAGCGTTGTGCTTATGTTCTTGGTAATTGGCTATCTCCATTTTAAAATCTCTTTTTCAAAAATAATTTTTCTTTGATTAAATCTTGTGCCAAACTTTAAGTTTGGTGTTTTCTTGTTAGTTTTTATTTAATTTTCGAAAATTTATTTTTGGTTTTCTAAAAATTTTAAGTTTGGTGTTCTTTTTTTTTATGTTCTTGAGTCCTTTGAGTCTTTGAATTTTTGTTCTTCGTGTTCTTGTGAATCTTCAAGGTGTTCTTGAGTCTTCTTTGTATTTTGATCTTAAAATTTTTAAGTTTGGTGTTCCTTGGTGTTTTTCCTCCAAAATTTTCAAAAAACAAGGAGCATTAGATCTAAAAATTTTAAGTATTGTGTCATTTTATTGTTTTTCTCTTTCCTCATTAAATTCAAAAATATCTTTTCTCTTTATTTTAAATTGAATTTTCGAAAATTGCTTTTAAAAATTTAGATTTTTATTTTAAAAATTTTTATTTTATCTTATCTTAGTTTTAAAATTTCAAAATTCAAATCTTTTTAAAAAAATTCATATCTTTTTCAAAATCTTATCTTATCTTATTTCAAATTCAAATTTCAATTTTCAACTTCCAAAATTCAAAATTCAAATTTAAATTTTCAAATTTCAAAATTTAAATTTTCAAAATTTAATTTTCAAACTTAAAAATAATTTTTTTTCAAAATTTAAATCTCTTTCAAATCCTTATCTTATATTGTTTACTTTTTCAAAATTCAAAATTTCAAATTTCAAAATTCGAATTTTAAATTTCAAAACTTCCTAACCACTTTCTCTCTCTTCATTTTTCGAAAATCCTTACCCCTTATTTTTCAAATCTTTTTAATTAATTAATTATTTTAGTTTTCAATTTCCTTTTAATTTTTGAAATTATATTCGAATTTTCACTTATTTTATTTTATTTTATTTCATTTTATTTTCGGTTTCCAAAAAAAAAAAAATTTTCACATCATCTTCCTTTCTCCATCATGGACCTAAGTGGAAATGAACAGTCCAGAAGGACTCTGGGGTCATATGCTAACCTCACTACTGCTTCATATGGGAGTAGTATCTGTATACCCTCCATCGGAGTCAGTAGTTTTGAGTTGAATCCTCAACTCATTATCATGATGCAGTAAAGTTGCCAGTATTCCGGTCTTCCACAGGAAGAACCTACAGAGTTTCTGGCACAGTTTTTACAAATTGCTGACACAGTACATGATAAGGAAGTAGATCAGGATGTCTACAGATTATTACTATTTCCATTTGCTGTAAAAGACCAAGCTAAGAGGTGGTTAAATAACCAACATAAGGCTAGCATAAGGACATGGAAATAGCTGTCAGAAAAATTCCTGAATCAATATTTCCCTCCAAAACGGATGACACAGCTAAGGCTGAACATTCAAGGCTTTAAACAAGGAGATAATGAATCCCTTTATGATGCCTGGGAGAGGTACAGAGAGATGCTAAGGAAATGCCCCTCTGAAATATTTTCAGAGTGGGTGCAGTTAGACATCTTTTACTATGGGCTTACAGAAAGAGCTCAGATTTCTCTAGATCACTCAGCTGGTGGATCTATACATATGAGAAAGACAATTGAAGAGGCTCAAGAGCTCATTGATATAGTTGCCAGAAATCAGCATCTGTACTTAAGAAGTGAGTCTTCCATGAAAGAAGAAGCTAAAACAGTAACTGCTGAACCCAGTCCTGCAGAACAAGTTACTGAATTCAATCAGCAATTGGATTTTCTAACAAAACAGCTAGCCGAATTCAAGGAGATGCTGCAAGACACAAGAATGGCCAATATGAATATAGAAGTACAATTGAAGCAAACAAAATAGCAGTTATCAAAACAGATAACAGAAGAGTACCAAGCAGTCCAATTAAGAAGTGGAAAAATATTAAATACCTCACTTCAAAGCAGCAGGAAGCCAAGAAAAGAACAACTGATAGAAGATGAACAAACTGCCACCCAAAATCCCTCTGAGGACAGTAAGAGCCCAGAGAGGAATAATTCTGGCGTTCAAACGCTAGAAAAGTGTGAAAAGCTGGCGTTAAACGCCCAACCCATTCTCAGTTCTGGCGTCCAAACGCCAGAAACAGGCAAGGAGTTGGCGTCAAACGCCCAAAGGGAGCTCAGTTCTGGCGTTCAAACGCCAGAAACAGTTAGGAATTGGGCGTTAAACGCCAATTCAGCTTCCGATCCTGGCGTCCACACGCCAGTGAGGGATCAGACACATACAAGTGCTGATAGCAACCCCTCTAAAAAGGCTTCTTCAACCACATCTGTAGGGAATAAACCTGCAGCAACTAAAGTTGAGGAATACAAAGCCAAGATACCTTATCCTCAAAAACTCCGCAAAGAGGAGCAGGATAAGCAATTTGCCCGCTTTGCAGACTATCTCAGGACTCTTGAAATAAAGATTCCGTTTGCAGAGGCACTTGAGCAAATACCCTCTTATGCCAAGTTCATAAAGGAGATCTTGAGTCATAAGAAGGATTTGAGAGAAACTGAAAGAGTTCTCCTAATTGAAGAATGCAGTGCAGTCATTCTGAAAAGCTTCCCAGAAAAGCTTAAAGATCCCGGGAGCTTTGTGATACCATGCATATTAGAGGGTAATTGCACCAAGACAGCTTTATGTGATCTTAGGGCAAGTATCAACCTAATACCTGCATCGACTATCAGAAAGCTTGGTTTAACTGAAGAAGTCAAACCAACCCGGATATGTCTCCAACTTGCTGATGGCTCCATTAAATACCCATCAGGCGTGATTGAAGACATGATTGTCAGGGTTGGGCCATTCGCCTTTCCCACTGACTTTGTGGTGCTGGAAATGGAGGAGCACAAGAGTGCTACTCTCATTCTAGGAAGACCTTTCCTAGCAACTGGACGAACTCTCATTGATGTCCAAAAAGGGGAAGTAACCCTGAGAGTCAATGAGGATGAGTTTAAGTTAAATGCTGTCAAAGCCATGCAGCATCCAGACACACCAAAAGACTGCATGAGGGTTGATCTTATTGACTCTTTAGTAGAGGAGGTCAATATGGCTAAGAGTCTCAAATCAGAGCTGGAAGATATCTTTAAAGATGTTCAGCCTGATCTGGAGGATTCAGAGGAATTAAAAGAACCTCTAAAACTTCTTCAGGAAGAGGAGAAACCTTCTAATCCCGAGCTCAAACCACTACCACCATCCCTGAAATATGCATTTCTAGGAGAAGGTGACACTTTTCCAGTGATCATAAGCTCTGCTTTAAATCCACAGGAAGAGGAAGCACTACTTCAAGTGCTAAGGACACACAAGATAGCTCTTGGGTGGTCCATAAGTGACCTTAAGGGCATAAGCCCAGCTAGATGCATGCACAAGATCCTATTGGAGGATGATGCTAGGCCAGTGGTTCAACCACAGAGGCGGCTAAATCCAGCCATGAAGGAGGTGGTGCAGAAAGAGGTCACTAAGTTACTGGAGGCTGGAATTATTTATCCCATTTCTGACAGCCCCTGGGTGAGCCCTGTCCAAGTTGTCCCCAAAAAGGGAGGAATGACAGTGGTTCATAATGAGAAAAATGAACTGGTTCCTACAAGAACAGTTACAGGGTAGCGCATGTGTATTGACTACAGAAGGCTCAATACTACCACCAGAAAGGATCATTTTCCTTTACCATTCATAGAGCAGATGCTAGAAAGACTAGCAGGTCATGATTATTATTGCTTCTTGGATGGCTATTCAGGCTACAACCAAATTGCAGTAGATCCCCAGGATCAAGAGAAAACAGCATTCACGTGTCCATCTGGGGTGTTTGCTTACAGAAGGATGCCATTTGGGCTGTGTAATGCACCGGCAACCTTTCAGAGATGCATGCTCTCTATTTTCTCTGATATGGTGAAAAAATTTCTGGAAGTCTTCATGGATGACTTCTCAGTATATGGAGACTCATTCAGCTCCTGTCTTGATCATCTGAAACTTGTTCTGAAAAGATGCCAAGAGACCAACCTAGTTTTAAACTGGGAAAAATGCCACTTTATGGTGACTGAAGGGATTGTCCTTGGGCATAAAATTTCAAACAAGGGAATAGAGGTGGATCAAGCCAAAGTGGAAGTAATTGAAAAATTACCACCACCTGCCAATGTTAAGGCAATCATAAGCTTTCTGGGGCATGCAGGATTCTATAGGAGGTTTATAAAGGATTTTTCAAAAATTGCAAAACCTCTAAGCAACCTGCTAGCTGCTGACACGCCATTTATGTTTGATACGGAGTGCCTGCAGGCGTTTGAAACCCTGAAAGCTAAGCTGGTCACAGCACCAGTTATTTCTGCACCAGACTGGACATTACCATTCGAATTAATGTGCAATGCCAGTGACCATGCCATTGGTGCAGTATTGGGGCAGAGGCATGACAAGCTTCTGCATGTCATTTATTATGCTAGCCGTGTTTTAAATGATACCCAGAAAAATTACACATCCACAGAAAAAGAATTACTTGCAGTGGTCTATCCCATTGACAAGTTTAGATCTTACTTAGTTGGATCCAAGGTGATTGTGTACACTAACCATGCTGCTCTTAAATATCTACTTACAAAGCAGGATTCAAAACCCAGGCTCATAAGATGGGTGTTGCTTCTGCAAGAGTTTGATATAGAAATAAGAGACAGAAAAGGGACAGAAAATCAAGTAGCTGATCATCTGTCCCGAATAGAACCAGTAGAAGGAGTGTCCTCTCCCTCTATTGAGATCTCTGAAACCTTTCCGGATGAGCATTTATTCGCCATTCAGGAAATACCATGGTTTGCAGACATTGCAAACTATAAAGCTGCAAGGTTCATACCCAAAGAGTACAGCAGGCAACAAAAGAAAAAATTAATTACTGATGCAAAGTACTACTTGTGGGATGAACCCTATCTCTTTAAGAGATGTGCAGACGGAATAATCCGTAGGTGTGTGCCTAGAGAAGAAGCACAAAAGATCTTATGGCATTGCCATGGATCACAATATGGAGGCCACTTCGGAGGTGAGTGCACAACCACCAAGGTCCTCCAATGTGGATTCTATTGGCCTACCCTCTATAAAGATTCCTGAGAGTTTGTGCGTAACTGTGACAATTGCCAGAGAGCTGGTAATCTACCTCATGGTTACGCCATGCCTCAACAAGGGATCTTGGAGATTGAGTTGTTTGATGTATGGGGCATTGACTTCATGGGACCTTTCCCACCATCATACTCAAACACTTATATTCTGGTAGCAGTCGACTATGTATCCAAATGGGTAGAGGCCATTGCCACACCCACTAATGATACTAGGACAGTGCTGAAGTTCCTCCAAAAACATATCTTCAGCAGGTTTGGGGGCCCTAGAGCATTAATTAGTGATGTGGACACTCACTTCTGCAACAAACAGCTCTCCTCTGCTATGGCCTGGTATGGAATTAGCCACAAGGTGGCAACTCCATATCATCCCCAGACAAATGGACAAGCTGAAGTCTCTAATAGAGAACTGAAAAGAATCCTGGAACAGACTGTAAATACTCGTAGAAAGGATTGGGCGAGAAGCTTGGATGATGCTCTGTGGGCTTACAGAACAGCATTCAAGACTCCTATAGGAACCTCTCCATACCACCTTGTGTATGGTAAGGCCTATCACCTGCCCGTGGAACTAGAGCATAAGGCCTACTGGGCAACCAGATTCGTAAACTTTGATGCCAATTTAGCTGGAGAAAAAAGATTGCTCCAGCTGAATGAGCTAGAGGAATTCAGACTCACGGCTTTCGAAAATGCCAAGCTTTACAAAGAGAAAGCAAAAAGGTGGCATGACAGAAAGCTGTCATCTAGAATCTTTGAACCAGGACAGAAGGTTCTGCTATTTAACTCTAGGCTCAGGCTATTCCCCGGAAAACTGAAATTTCGGTGGAGGGGGCCATATGTGATTACAAGCGTGTCACCATATGGATATGTGGAGCTGCAAGACAGTGATTCTGATAATAAGTTCATTGTTAATGGATAGAGAATCAAGCACTATCTTGAAGGCAATGTTGAGCAAGAGTGCTCAAAGTTGAGGCTAGATTAAAATCTCAGCAAGGTCCAACTAATGATATTAAAGAAGCGCTTGTTGGGAGGCAACCCAATGTTATTTAACTATATCTATTTATTTTCCATTGCCATTTTATGTTTTCTGTAGGTTGATGATCATGTGAAGTCACAAAAACTACTGAAAAATCAAAAACAAAGTGAAAAACAGCATTAAAAATAGCACACCCTGGAGGAAGAGCATTCTGGCGTTTAAACGCCAGAAATAAGCATCTGTCTGGCATTTAATGCCAGAAACAAGCACCAAGCTGGCGTTTAACGCCAGAAACAAGGTTTTGCACGCCTAAATGGAGCAGGGATGCTAAGTCCTTGACCCCTCAGGATCTGTGGACCTCACAGGATTTCCACCTACCTCACCATTCAAATTCAAACCATTCCCCTCCCAAACCCACCCATTCACACACCTCCATCTCCTCCATCTTCTCTAATTCTTTCTTCTTTTGCTCGAGGACGAGCAAACTTTTTAAGTTTGGTGTGGAAAAAAGCGTTGCTTTTTGTTTTTCCATAACCATTTATGGCACCGAAGGCCAGAGAAACCTCTAGAAAGAGGAAAAAGAAGGCAGTTGCTTCCACCCCCGAGTCATGAGAGATGGAGAGGTTCATCTCAAGGGTCCATAATTCAGTGGTAGAGCAATTGACTGTAGATCAAAGAGCCATGAGGGAGGAACAATAAAGGCAAGGAAGAGATATAAAAGAGCTAAAGCACTCCACTAGATCTTCAAGAGGAAGAAGGCGCCACCCCCACTAAGGTGGACCCGTTCCTTAATCTCTTTGTCTATTTATTTTTCTGTTTTCATTCTCTATGCTTTATGTCTATGTTTGTGTCTTTACTATATGATCATCAGTGTTTAAGTGTCTATACCTTAAAGCTATGAATGTCCTATGAATCCATCACCTTTCTTAAATGAAAAATGTTTTAATTACAAAAGAACAAGAAGTACATAATTTCGAATTCATCCTTGAAATTAGTTTAATTATATTGATGTGGTGACAATACTTTTTGTTTTCTGAATGAATGCTTGAACAGTGCATATGTCTTTTGATATTGTTGTTTATGAATGTTAAATATGTTGGCTCTTGAAGAATGATGAAAAAGGAGAAATGTTATTGATAATCTGAAAAATCATAAAAATGATTCTTGAAGCAAGAAAAAGCAGTGAATAACGAAAAGCTTGTGAAAAAAAAAGCAAGCAGAAAAAGCCAATAGCCCTTAAAACCAAAAGGCAAGGGTAATAAAAAGGATCCAAGGCTTTGAGCATCAGTGGATAGGAGGGCCTAAAGAAATAAAATCCTGGCCTAAGCGGCTAAACCAAGCTGTCCCTAACCATGTGCTTGTGGCGTGAAGGTGTCAAGTGAAAAGCTTGAGACTGAGCGATTAAAGTCATGATCCAAAGCAAAAAGAGTGTGCTTAAGAACCCTGGACACCTCTAATTGGGGACTCTAGCAAAGCTGAGTCACAATCTAAAAAGGTTTACCCAGTTATGTGTCTGTGGCATGTATGTATCCAGTGGTAATACTGGAAAACATAGTGCTTTGGGCCACGACCAAGACTCATAAAGTAGCTGTGTTCAAGAATCAACATACTGAACTAGGAGAATCAATAACACTATCTAAATTCTA
The DNA here is from genome assembly GCF_003086295.3 of Arachis hypogaea. Lineage (NCBI taxonomy): Eukaryota > Viridiplantae > Streptophyta > Magnoliopsida > Fabales > Fabaceae > Arachis > Arachis hypogaea. The sequence continues at coordinate 11,619,121 of NC_092053.1, read as the reverse complement.
AGTTCCTATAGATTCCAATCATTCTGAACTTCAAAGGATAAAGTGAGATGCCAAAACTGTTCAGAGGCAAAAAGCTACTAGTCCCGCTCATCTGATTGGAGCTAAGTTTCATTGATAGTTTGGAATTTATAGTATATTCTCTTCTTTTTATCCTATTTGATTTTCAGTTTCTTGGAGACAAGCAATAATTTAAGTTTGGTATTGTGATGAGCAGATAATTTATACGCTTTTTGGCACTGTTTTTAGTATATTTTTAGTATGATTTAGTTAGTTTTTACTATATTTTTATTAGTTTTTAATTAAAAATCACATTTCTGGACTTTACTATGAGTTTGTATGTTTTTCTGTGATTTCAGGTAATTTCTGGCTGAAATTGAGGGACCTGAGCAAAAATCTGATTCAGAGGCTGACAAAGAACTGCTGATGCTGTTGGATTCTGACCTCCCTGCACTCGAAATGGATTTTCAGGAGCTACAAAAGTCCAAATGGCGCGCTCTCAATTGCGTTGGAAAGTCAACATCCAGGGCTTTCCAGCAATATATAATAGTCCATTCTTTGCTCGAAGATAGATGACGAAAACTGGCGTTCAACGCCAGTTTCATGCTGCATTCTGGAGTAAAACGCCAGAAACACGTCACAAACCGGAGTTAAACACCAGAAACAGGTTACAACCTGACGTTTAACCCCAGAAACAGCCCAGGCACATGAGAAGCTTAAGTCTCAGCCCCAGCACACACCAAGTAGGCCCCAGAAGTGGATTTTTGCACTATCCATCTTAGTTTACTCATCTTCTGTAAACCTAGGTTACTAGTTTAGTATTTAAATAACTTTTAGAGACCTATTTTGTACCTCATGACATTTTTAGATCTAAAATTTGTATCTTTGACGGCATGAGTCTCTAAACTCCATTGTTGGAGGTGAGGAGCTCTGCTGTGTCTCGATGAATTAACGCAATTATTTTTGTTTTCTATTCAAATATGCTTGTTCCTATCTAAGATGTTCATTCGCGCTTCCTTATGACGAAGGTGATGATCCGTAACACTCATCACCATTCTCAACCTATGAACGTGTGCCTGACAACCACCTCTGTTCTACATTAGATTGAATGAGTATCTCTTAGATTCCTTAATCAGAATCTTCGTGGTATAAGCTAGAATCCATTGGCAGCATCCTTGAGAATCCGGAAAGTCTAAACCTTGTCTGTGGTATTCCGAGTAGGATTCAAGGATTGGATGACTGTGACGAGCTTCAAACTCGCAAGTGTTGGGCGTAGTGACAGACGCAAAAGGATCAATGGATCCTATTCCGACATGATCGAGAACCGACAGATGATTAGACGTGCTGTGACAGAGCACCTGGACCATTTTTACTGAGAAAATGGAAAGTAGCAATTGACAACGGTGATGCCCTACATACAGCTTGCCATGGAAAGAGCCTTGCATGTTTGAAAGTAAAGAAGCAGTATGTTGCAGAGATTCAGAAGGCAAAGCATCTCCAGAACTCCAACATATTCTCCATTACTGCACAATAAGTATTTATTTTATGCTCTTTTATTTTTCGCAATTCAAACTGATAATTATAATTGATATCCTGACTAAGAGTTACAAGATAACCATAGATTGCTTCAAGCCAACAATCTCAGTGGGATTCGACCCTTACTCACGTAAGGTATTACTTGGACGACCCAGTGCACTTGCTGGTTAGTGGTACGAGTTGTGAAAAGTGTGATTTACGATTCGTGCACCAGATGGATTGGTTTATTTTACTTTTGGTCGCAGATTTGGTTGAATCAGAGGTAGGGGCTACCATGTGTGATGCCGTTGAAGTATGGTTGATGAAATTAGGGGAGAATTTAGGGTTCACTTTGGATGTGTTTGAGTGAATATGAGTTTTGTAAATTGAGTTGTATTGTGAGGTGCTTGAATGAACATGTGCATTGACGGAGTGTGTGTTAATGAGTTTGGTTTAGGGTGTTTGTGATTAATTTTGTGAGTGAACTGGTGTCCTTGTAATTTGACAATTAATTGGAAAGGAAAATTTATCTGTTTGCCTGGAATTGATAATGAAGATTTGTGTTAATCAACTTTAAAGCATATGAAGTGACATTAAACAGAACCACAAGCATATCAGGCAGAACACAACTATGTGAAATTCATTAATAAGCATAGAAATATAACACCAAAAGGTGGAAACTTCAGTCACCATCAATTCCATTACATGGACACTGATCAAAATATTGTCTTTAGGCTTAGGGAAACAACAACAAAAGATGGATACCTATGACATCCAGAAACCTAGAGCAACTCTGTTGCTATCTAAGAAACATGAAGCATAAACCATGTTGTGTAAGTTTCAGACCAAAATCACCAACTGATTCCGATTATATAATTCTTAAACATTGTCCCTTTCCACCTCCTGACCCTGTTCACCCTGTCCTCCAACATCAAGAAACCCTACTTCAGGAAATTCTTCAACATTCTCAACCTTATGGACCACAAAAAGCTTAACATGACTCTTCAGCTCCGCTATTCTACACATCTCAAGTGCATCTCTGTCTCCCGCAAATAACTTCAGATCCTTCTCTAATCATTCAGAACTTGGGTTCTTATACCACAAAGCTGAAATGTTTTCCTCTGTGTACCCAAACTGTCGCACCTCAACATATGCCTCAAAAACAGGCCAGAAATCATTCTCAACATCTTCAATCATTGTCCTTTGTCCCCTTATATACTCCAATGTCCCATTGTCATATCCAAATCGACCACCATGGTAGACAGTCGGGTTAAAGGTTCCCATCCTCTAAAATGAAAAAACAAAAAACTATAAATCACACCCAACCAGTTTTTGTAAACCAACAAAATCCATCACATATTATTAACTTCATGCTCCAAAAAACCGGAACCAATGCTGCACACATACCTAATTCGAGATGACTACCACGAGAACGAGCTCCTCTCACACTCTTTCCCACACAATCCAAATGTTGTGACGCTACTCCTCAGGCGACCACGAACCTTTGTTAGGGCATCATTGAAGGTGAAAGATCAGTTTCCCAGTGTGTAACGTTATTCAGACAATGAAGCCCTTTCGCGGGAATAAAAAACGAAGAATCAAAGTGTTCAGGGGAAAATTTGACATTAAATTTTGTTTAATGCAGTGGAGGACGATTTTAAAGTATTTTTGAGCGTTCGGGATGATTTTAATAACAAAAAAAGGTCGGGGACGAATTTGATTTTCACCCCAGACCTTAAGGACGAAATTAGTACTTAACCCTAAGTTAACTAGGCTCACAGTCTACTAGTGCAGTTTAACACCAACACTCTCTGATGAATTTAGCAATGTTAATGCCTCATCATATACCTTCAATTCTCATGTTACTAGTATCATCTATGCTAGTAGCTCAGATATTAATCTCTAGATGTGTTATTACTATAGCTTTAGTAATTACACACCTGGGATATTTTACCCAAACTAGCCAATCATAGATCTCCTCTCACCTCCAAGATCCTCCAAGCTGCTTCATTGTTTCCTTTGTGGCCAAGAATATAAAGGAGAAAAGGAGAGAAAAGTTCTTAGTTCTTAATCTTCAAAACTTGATTTCTTCTGAACTAAAACTCAAATCAAAATTTTAAACCGATTAAAGTGATCCTCTCTTATTTCTCTTCAAAAGCATGTGATTTATCAAGACTGGAATTCAGGTGAGATGGCTGCTCTCCCTTCCTCTTTCCTTTGGTTTCAAGAAAACATATATAAACATGTGTTTTTTTTTATATTCTTCCATAGATATCATGTTTAGCTTGACTTGTGGGTCAAAGAACTTTAATTTACAACAAGATTAAGGTGAGGAATCTCATCCTAACATGTGATTGAAAGTTCAGTCAGTTAGGGTTTCATGGATTTAAATTTGATCTTAATGTGATTTAGGAGGAAAAAGTGCCTTAAGAACATTTCAAGGAGCAACCGAATTTGGGGCAGCAAATCAAGGTAGGGTTTGGTGAAATTAATCTTGATTAGTTGTGTTTAAGTTGTGTAATTGTTATGGTTTAGTTTTGCTTGAAATTGATTGCTCATATGAGTGATTCTTGGTAAAAATTTTGATAAAATTTGATGATATTCAAGCTATGAATTTGTGTTCTTGAGTGTAGCTGGAAACTGAAATCCTAGCCCTTTAGTGAATGATGAATATGTGTTGAAATAAAGTGGAAATCATGGGATTATAGTAGCTGCAATTTTATTTTGAATTTTAGAAAAAATTGGTTATCGAAAAGATTGAAAAACATGTCAGAATTAAAGAAAGAATCTGAAGAATTTACGAAGAACACTTTGAGTTTACCAAGAACACTCAATGATGGGTTTGGAAAACTCCAAATTATCTTGATGATGATCAAACATTATTAAAAATAATTAATTAGAAAATTATTAAATTAAAATTGTAATTCAAACTAGCTGATTAATAATTTTGTTTTTGTGTAGATTTTTATTGGGCTACATGAATCATGGTCCAAGTAACTTTCAGTCTTTGATACAAAAATTATTTTATACTTTATGGCTGAATTATTATTTTGTTAGTTGGGCTAGAAAATAATGGAGCAGCCCAAAACCTTGTGTGGAAAGACCAATTTCCTCATGGTCCGAAATTAAAAAAGAAAAGAAAAGGGAGGAGTAGTGCTTGATTTGAGTTCGGTTACCTAACCCCACTAAGGAATGGAATTCAAATTCATTTAACTTGATTTAATGCCTTGGTAAATGGAAAGAGAAAGTTGAAATTGATATGATGGCATTAATTGATTACACGTTACTAGGCATGGGGAGTGTAAACTTAACTCATTTTAATTTCTTCCTTAATTCTATTGAAAGATTTTCTACATTCTCTCTCTTCTCTCTTCAGTTGTCACTTCAGCAGGAAAGAAGGAGATGCAAGCTATCAGTAAAAATTATAGAGAAGCTAGAAGCAAGGAAAGGGCTAAGGTGATGATGTCCTTAGCAAAAAGAAGATCCAAGTTTTGGCGTGGCTGAGATCTTTGCCACTTATGGTAAGATGTGGTGAAGAAGTCTCAGGATCACCACACCTAAAAATGGTGGAAGATCCACTTCGGTCAGAGAAGAAGATTCCTGGGGTATGGCTCGTCTCTACTTTGTACATCTATCACAGGAGGTAGCTACTATAGCTACATGGGAAAAAAGCAGAAGATAGAGCAGATGGAGCTGTCAAAGATCAAGGGTTCATCAAGGGTCAGAAATCCTTCTTGGGGACCAAGTCAAGATGGAAAGCTCAGATCGATGAAGCTTGATGAGATGGGATGAGAGTGAGGTAATTGCATGTTGGATTTTGAATTTGGTTTCCTCTTCTCTCTCTGGCCGAACCGGTTTTGTTGTTGAAGAAGAAGAAGATTAGCTCGGTTGAACCGTTTCAACCTTGGAGGCTTCCCCTTTTATAATAAGGGTGAACAGCCAAGGCTTGAGACAAGGAGAGGAGTGCAAAGCACAGAGGTCTCATAGCTACCCAAGCTAACAGAAGTTCTTCTCTTTCAATATTTTTCATGTTGTATTTTTCTGTTTAGTTTTGTCTGTCTTGAGTTTCATGGTGAAAAAGGCAAATAGTATGAGGTTTGTAAGAAAAAGCCAGTGAGCGAAAAAAGGTAGAGGATACAAAATTAAAAGAAAAAGTCATAGATGTCTTAGAGGTCCTTTGTACATCTGTGTTGTGTATCATGATTCTGTGGGAATCCCTTTGCAAGTTGGGTTAACACTTAGCAGTTGAAAGCTTGGTAGGTGACTAAGTCAAGTTCAGGATTGGGAATAGATTCTGGACTTGTCCCGGATAGGAAGGGTAGTTCCTAGGGAGAATTGGTGTCTGTAATCAAGATGATTATAGTGAAATTCCATCATTGTTGTGATAGAGACTGGATGTAGGCTGCACTGCACTTGGCAGCTGAACCAAGATACTTCTTGGTGTGATTCTCTCTTTCTCTTCTACTCCATTTCTGTTTCTGTTGCTAAGGAGACAAAATTGAAAAATATCTCCTGACTGGGTACGAGACAAAAAGAAAATATCTCGTGTCTGGTCAAGAGACAAAAATCGAAAAAATCTCCTGAAGTTGGTTTGAAAGGCAGTAAGTATTATTCAGCAAAAAGGGACTAAGATTCAACCCCTCTTCTCTTAGCTACTGATTACCATCAATTGGTATCAGAGCTTGGTCTCAAAGAGATCAAGCTTTGCAGCTTGGAGGAAAGATCCTGATGGCAGAAAACAGTGGCTCAAACCTGGTGGCCTACACTCTGACAGAAGGGCAATCAAGCAACAGACCTCCTCTCTTTAATGGAAAGAACTACACGTACCATAAGGAAAGAATGAAGATTTTTGTCCAATCGATAAACTACAGAGTCTGGAAGATAATCCTCGAAGGTCCTCAATTCCCAACCACCACAAGAGCTGATGGTGTGGTCTCTCTCAAGGGTGAAGCTAGCTGGACCGAAGAAGACAGAAAAAAGGTGGAACTCAACGCCAAAGCTATGAACTTGCTTAATTGTGCAATCAGATTCAAAGAATACCGACGGGTATCAAGATGCACAATAGCAAAGGAAATCTGGGACAAATTACAAGTTACTGATGAAGGCACAACCCTAGTGAAGAAGACCAGAATTGACATGCTAAACAGAAAGTATGAAATATTCACAATGAAGGAAGGGGAATCAATTGATGATCTGTTCAAAAGATTCAACATCATCATCAATGGCTTGGATGCTATGGGGATCACGTATCCTAAATCTGTGCTTGTGAGGAGAATTTTGAGAAGTCTCACAAAAGAGTGGGAAACTAAGGCTATAGTGATATGTGAGAGTAGTGGTCTTGATTCTATGACTTATGATGATTTGAGAGAAAATTTACTTGCCTTTGAAAATACATATTTGAAAAAAGATACTAAAAGAAAAGGAATAGCTCTCAAATCTGTTACTGACCCCCTGGATGATCAATCCAGTGATTATTCTTCCGAAAATGAATTTGTTTTGTTTGCAAAAAAATTCAGGAAAATGGTGAAGCTAAAGGAAAGGAGCAAAGGAAGCGGTTCAAGAAAACCAAGGAAAGATTCCAGCAAAGTGATATGCGACAACTGCAAAGAGGCTGGGCACTTCAAATCTGATTGTCCTAAACTGAAGAAGGAGGAGAAGCCAAAGAAGGGAAAGAAGAAAGGACTGATGGCCTCATAGGAAGACTTGGAGAACGATTCTGATGAAGATGAAGAATCAAAAACCAAGTCTCAAACTTGCCTTATGGCTGATCATGTTGAGCAAGTAGTATTTCATAACCCTGACACTGAAGATCTTCATCTCATGATCGATCATCTTTCTGAAAAAATTAGATGCTTCTTGCTTGAAAACCAAAATCTTGAGTCTCAAATCAAAATTCTTAAAGCTGAAAATGGTTTTCTAAAAGAAAATTTGAGAGAAGCTGAAACCGCTGTTGATCTTGTTAAAGAAAATAAGCGGTTGAAAGCAGAAATAAAAGGGTGTGAAAAATAACATTATGTGGCTGCATATCTTAACTGTTTTGAAGAAAATGAGAAGCTACTCAAAGAGGTAAAAAGACTTAAAGAGGACTTAGCCACATTTGCTCAAAGTTCAGAAAATTTAAATCAACTATTGGTTAGTCAAAAACCTCTTTATGACAAAGTTGGGTTGGGATTTCATAAAGCTTCAAAATCGGTTGAAAAACCTTATTTTACAAACATAGCATCATCTTCAAATGATGTAAGGTTTCAAAATCCAACAAGCTTTGTGAAAATAGCTACTCATAGATTTTGTAGATTATGCAACCGAAATGGCCACTTTCCTATTCAATGTTTCTTTGGTGAAAGAATGATTGGAAACAAAGCTTGTAAAATTGTTTTTTATTACAATGGATTGGGACAAAGAAGATGGTTTAATGTGAAATGATCCAAAAATATTTGGATACCTAAGGTCATTTGAGCTCATTTTGTACGTTTGCCTAGCATCCAAGCGAAAGGACAATATGTGGTATATGGATAGTGGATGTTCTAGGCACATGACCGGAAAGGCAACCTTCTTCATTAAGCTTGATGAATATGATAAAGGGTTTGTCACTTTTGGTGATAATGGAAAAGGAAAAATAGTGGCCATTGGAAAAGTTGGTAAAAATTTCTCTTCTTTTATAAATGATATTCTTCTTGTTGATAGTTTGAAACACAATTTACTAACCAATTATGCAATCTTGGGTATGAAGTCATTTTTAGAAAATTAGATTGCTTAGTTATTTGTGAAAAATCTGGTGAAACTTTGTTTCAAGCCAAAAGATGTAACAATGTGTATGGATTGACTTTTGAGGATTTAAAAGATCAAAAAATAACATGCTATACCTCACTTGAATCTGAAAAATGACTATGGCATAAGAAATTAGGTCATGCAAGCATGTACCAAATTTCTAAACTTGTTAAAAAGAACTTGGTGAGAGGAATTCCCAACATTAAATTTGATAAGGATATTACTTGTGATGCTTGTCAACTAGGCAAACAAGTAAAATCTTCTTTTAAACCTAAAGATGGAATTTCTACCAAGAGGCCATTAGAGATGTTGCATATTGATCTTTTTGGTCCAACAAGAACTCAAAGTTTAGGAGGTAAACATTATGGATTGGTGGTAGTGGATGACTACTCTAGATTCGGTTGGGTACTTTTCCTAACTCATAAGAATGATGCTTTCCATGCCTTTTCAACTCTTTGCAAAAGAATTCAAAATGAAAAATATTTGAAAATTGTCCACTTGAGAAGTGATCACGGAAAAGAATTTGAAAATCAAGATTTTGAAAAATTCTGTGATGATTTTAGAATTGCTCATAATTTTTCATGTCCTAGAACACCTCAACAAAATAGGATAGTTGAAAGAAGGAATAGAAGACTTCAAGAAATGACTAGGACTATGCTATGTGAAAATGAGGTTCCAAAATTTCTATGGGCTGAAGCTGTAAATATAGCTTGTTATATTTTGAATAGGACTATCATTAGAAAAGGGTTAAAGAAAACTCCTTATGAGCTATGGAAAGGAATCCCTCCTAATCTTAAGTATTTCCACATTTTTGGATGAAAATGTTTTGTGCTTAATAATAAAGAAAATCTTGGAAAGTTTGATCCAAAATCCTATGAGGGAATGTTTGTTGGATACTCCACCACTAGCAAAGCATATAAAATTTACCTCAAAGAACATAGAACCATAGAGGAATCCATACATGTGTCTTTTTGTGATACTAATTCAATTCCAGTGTTGTGGTAGAAGATGATGCAAGCTGTGAAGATATTGTCAACCAGGAAGTCAATGAAAAAAATCCCAAAACTATCCCTAGTGAAGAACCTGTCCATCCAGAAATGTCTCATCGGGATGGAAGAGACATTACCATTTTGTCTCCTGAGCCAGTAAGAGAAGCCGAAATAGATCAGATTACTGAAGCTCATCAAAGCAGATCCTTACCTCCAAAGCCAAGAGAATGAAAGTTTATGAAGGGTTACCCTCATGACTTTATCATTGGTGACCCTTCCCAAGGCGTGATCACTAGATCCTCAAGCAAGAAGCAAGTTGATCAAAGCAATGTTACTTTCTTATCCCAATTAGAGCCTCTCAATGTAAAGCAAGCCCTAGAAGACCCCTCATGGGTTAAAGCCATGGAAGAGGAGCTTGCTCAATTTGAAAAGAATGAGGTTTCGACACTTGTACCTAATCTGAATGGTAAGAAGGTAACGGGTACTAAGTGGATTTTTAAAAATAAATTGGATGAGGATGGTAGTGTTGTTCGTAACAAGGCTAGATTAGTGGTCCAAGGTTACGATCAAGAGGAAGGTATAGATTTTGATGAGTCTTTTACTCCGGTAGCAAGAATGGAAGTAATTAGGTTGCTCCTTGCCTATGCTGCCCACAAGGGGTTTAAAATGTTCCAAATGGATGTCAAATGTGCTTTCCTTAATGGATTTATAGATAGAGAAGTATTTGTGGCACAACCCCCCGGTTTTGAAAATAAAAAATTTTCAAATCATGTTTTCAAACTTTCAAAGGCTCTTTATGGGCTTAGGCAAGCTCTTAGAGCTTGGTATGAAAGGCTTAGTGCCTTCTTGTTGGAGAATCACTTTCAAAGGGGTACCACCGATACTACTTTATTTATCAAAGAATCTAATGATGATATTCTTCTTGTTCAAGTTTATGTGGATGACATAGTGTTTGGTTCGGCCAATGAATCCTTGTGTGAAGAGTTTGGAAAACTCATGACTAGTGAGTTTGAAATGAGTTTAATGGGAGAACTTTCTTTCTTGGTCTCCAAATTAAACAAACTCCTAGTGGCATTTTTATTCACCAAGGAAAATATGCTAAGGAATTAATCAAGAAATTTAGCCTAGAAAATTCCAAACCTATGGGAACACCAATGCATCCAAATACTAAACTTGAAAAGGATGAAAATGGCAAAGATGTGGATGAAACACGGTATAGAGGAATGATAGGCTCACTTATGTATCTTACGTCCTTTAAGCCTGATATTGTTCAAAGTGTGGGTGTATGTTCAAGGTTTCAATCTCATCCAAAAGAATCCCATCTTTCAGCCGTCAAAAGAATCATTAGATATAATAAGGGAACATGTGATTATGGCTTATGGTATCCTAGATCTAATGACTTTTGTGCAGTAGAGTTTTGTGATGCAGATTATGCGGGAGATCGGGTGGATAGAAGGAGCATTTCCAGAATGTGTTGCTTCCTTGGAAGCTCACTAAACATGTGGTCAAGCAAGAAACAAGTCACAGTAGCTCTATCCACAGCCGAAGCTGAATATATATCTGCCTCTGCATGTTGTTCACAATTAATTTGGTTGAAAACTCAGTTGGAGGATTATAAATTGAAAATCAATAGTATACCTTTGTTTTGTGATAATATGAGTGCAATAAACATCTCTAACAATCTTGTTCTGCACTCTAGAACTAAGCACATTGAGGTTAGATATCATTTCATTAGAGAACATGTGCAAAAAGGTACTATTGATATTCAATTTGTAAAATTCGAAGAACAGCTTGCTGATATTTTCACTAAACCCTTGTGTGAAGATAGATTCTGCTCATTGAGGAACATTTTGGGAATGTTAGAATTGAATTCTGTTGATAAATTGTGATGTTTTTTATTCTGTTTGTTTTTGTCTCGTAGGTAGGGAGGAGACAAATCTGGCTGTGCGGTGAACAAGCCATGAGACAGGGGGAGACTGAACTTGGCGTTAGTGAACATGGGCCCAATGATAAACCATTATTTTATGGTTTATATTATGTTTAATTGTGTGGTTTTATCAAATCTTTACCCACTTATTCATATGATAAGCATGTATCTACAATTCCTTCCCAAAATTACTCCATAGTTGAAAACTTGCTTCCTAAAGACCTTTTAATTATATATTTTTATTCTCCTTTGTACCATTCGATGCCATGATCTGTGTGTTTAGTGTTTCAGGCTTCATAGGGCAGGAACGACTTAGATAATAGAGAGGAAGCTGACCAAAAAGGAAGGAACACAAGAAATTGAGGAGATGACCAGCGAGAAGCGACGCGGACGCATGGACCACGCGACCGCGCGAAATGAAGAAAATCACAGCGACGCGCTCGCGTTCCTGACACGAACGCGTGGATTGGAAGCTGCACAAGTGACGCGAACGCGTGGACGACGCGATCTGCAGAATTTGCAGAAATCGCTGGGGGCGATTTTGGGCCATGTTTTGACCCAGTTTTCGGCCTAGAAACGCAGATTAGAGCCAGGGAACATGCAGAGACCAGAGGGGGAATTCATTGAGGATAATTTTTGAGTTTTTAGATCTGATTTTACTACTCCTCTAGGTTTTCTCTCTACGCATTCATAGTTCTTAGGATTTTGTTTTTATTGCTTTTCGGATTGGGATATTGAGAAGAGTTATTACCTCTGCCAAGACTTTGTTATTCTAGTTTGTTTTCCTTACTTGTCACTTACTCTTTCATATCCTTAATCTGTCCAGAGTTAACATTGGATTATTTTTAGAGTTTATTAATACAAAGACCATTTTTATTTTTAATTGATCTCTTTGATTATTGTTTATCATGTCTCTTTTTATTTATTTTTTTATTTATTGAAGTTTACATTTATGATGATGGAGTAGTTTTCCAACTTGATTGGGAGTTGATTAAAGGAGAACCTTGAGTTGGAATACTCAAGAGTTCAATTGTGATTGGTTCGTTGTTGGTTGGCTTGTTAGTCACTAACTCTAATCCTTCCCAAGGGAGAGGATTAGGACTTGTGAATAGAAGTTGACTTTTAACTTGACTTTCCTTCATTCGTCGAAGGTTAACTAAGTGGAAACAACTACTAATTATTAATTGATCTTGAGAAAATTCCAACAAGGATAGAACTTCCGATTAATCTTCTCCCAGTTAAGATCTTTATTTAAATTACATAAATTCTCTGATTTAATTTCCTGTTTATCAAACTCAAAACTATTTTGGAAAACCTCTGATTAATAAAATAGCACATCTTTCTACAACTCGTTGGGAGACGACCTGAGACTCATACTCCCAGTATTTTAATTCTAATTTTGTGACAACTCTTTTCTAAATTGATAAGCTGATTTTTGTGGGTTAAGAACTGTACTTGCAACGTATCTCTTATATTAATTTCTTAATCTACCAATTTCCGCCACGTCAATTTTTGGCGCCGTTGCCGGGGAGTTGTAATAGAGTGCTAAGTTATTGATTGGAATTTATTTATTTGCATTTTATTTTATTTTGCTACTATGAGCTGCATGTTTCTTTCATTGAATGACGCGTTCACTTCCTGATCCAAGCTTGCCAGTATTTGATCCTGAGATTGAAAGAACTATTTCACGTATAAGGCAAGCTCGGCATCGGTTAGTCCTCTCAGAGGACGAATCTGAAACATCACTTAAGGAAGAAACAAGCTCCCTTTCTACTGATTCAGTTGATTTACGTGCAGGTGACATGGCAGCACCTAGGAGAGTTCCTATCCAGGAGGCTGGAGCCCCTGATTTTACACTGCAACCGTATCAAGCGCATCACCCAGCGGTGGCTACAGATTTTGAAATAAAAACTCCACTACTCAACTTGATGCCTAAGTTTCATGGCTTACCTGCTCAAGAGCCTATCAAGCATCTTAGGGATTTCCAGGCAGCCTGTTCTACTGTCAAGCGTGATGGTACAGATGAAACTTCTATTCTGTTAAAAGCATTCCCGTTCTCTTTTGAGGGAAAGGCGAGAGAGTGGTACTACGCCCAACCTAGAGCAACTGTTGCTAGCTGGGATACGCTTAGAAGGGAATTTTTGGAAAAATTCTTTCCAGCTGAAGTTACTGATAAGCTGAGGAAAGACATTTCCATGATTGTTCAGGACGAATCCGAGACTCTCTACGAATACTGGGAGCACTTCAACAATCTTCTGGAAGCATGCCCCCACCATATAATTGACAAGATAGTGTTGCTCGGCTACTTCACACAGGACATGAAGCCTCAAGATAAGACCACATTGGAAGGTGCTAGCAATGGGTCTATAAAAAAGTATAAGACCACTGATGAAGCATGGCAATTGATCAGCGACTTAGCTGAATCTACTCGGAATCACAGACAGAAACAAAGCCGGTCAAAAGCTGTTGCAGAGGTATCCTCTAGCAAAGAGATTGCTGCTCTAACTCAGAGTATATGTGAAATGACCAACTTACTGAAGCAGATGCAGTTGAGTCAACAACAAGCTCAGCAAGCTCAGCCCTTTCCACCACAGCAAAGCCAACAGTTGGTTCCACAAAGAGTGTGCGAGATCTGTGCTGATTATAGTCATTATACTGATGAATGTCCGCAGCTCCAGCAGGAAGACAACACTGTGGCAGCCACTCATAACTTCTATGACCGCCCCAATCAAGGATACAATCAACAAGGAGGCAACTACAACCAAAGTGGGAACTATAACCAGAGTTGGCAAGACAACTCCAACCATGGCTGGAGAGATAATTCCAACCAAGGCTGGAGGGACAACAATAACAGAGGAGGCAGAGACAATCAGGGAAATCAGAGGTGGAAAAATAACAACAATAGGCAGCAGAACCAGAACCAGCCTTACAGAGAACCTCACCTGAGGCAATCCCAAGGACCACAGCACAACCAACAATAAGTTCCTCAGATCACTTATTCTAATTCCTCTCCGAATGACGAGATGTTTCAATCCATTGCGCAAGGACAAAAGAACATGGAAAGTTCACTTAACGGTCTGACATCCGCTATACAAGCTCTCATCTCTCAGATGGGATCATCCAATACTTCTAACACTCAACATGCAAGCTCCAGTGGAATTCCTTCTCAAACCTTACCCAATCCAAAGTGTGGCATCAATGCCATCACCCTAAGGTCCAAAACCACACTGCAAGAGAGGAATCAGGAGGAGCCAAACCCACCAAAATTGCCCCCAGCTGAAGAGGTAGTGGAGGTGGAAGATGCTAAAGAGGAAGAGGACGTACAAGACATGGTTGAAGAAGAAGAAGCTCAACCACAGAAGGAAGCACCAAAGGATGCAGATGCTGCAGAAAACACCCTTCCTATTCCATTTTCACAAATTGCAAGGAAGCCCAGAAAGCAGATGGAACTTGATCCCAAAATGGTAGAGATATTCAAAAAGGTTGAGGTAACTGTTCCCCTTTTTGATGTTATTCAGCAGGTACCTAAATATGCAAAATTTCTAAAAGATTTATGTATACATAAAGACAAAATTAATGAATTAGAAACTATTCCTTTAGGTAGTTCTATATCTGCTTTAATGAGAAATATACCTGTTCATACCTTGGGTCGAGCTATCCGACCTGGGATGATCGACGACAAAGCGACCAACCTCTTCAGGTCAAGCGGACCGACTTCTTCTTAAAGAACTCGGCCAAGTTGACAGGAAAGCCCATAAAGGGCCCAAGTAGAGAAATACGACCCAAGTCCAAAGGCCGTCCAAGCCTATAAGAAATAAGGGCGGTTCCCTTGAAGATAAGCTGACCTCAACTCAAAGATAAAGATAAGATAAGATAACTAACTTATCTTATCTAGAAAGGTCACTCTACAACTACTATAAATACACTAGAGCACCCAGGTATAACTCATACTCTAATTCTACTAAAAACCTGCTCAATACCCTTGCTAACTTAAGCATCGGAGTCTCTTGCAGGTACCCCCCACCCTTCGGTGACAAAGGATCAGCAGCGCAACCAGTCCAACAAGTCGGGCGCACCAGCTCCGGTCGCCATTCACGAACCGGACACCTCGGTTCCGACCAGCACATAAGATCTCGACCGAGATCGACCTACAAATTCAGGTAACCCTCGGAACATTGGCGCCGTTGCCGGGAAACCTGGAAGTCATCCCATCACCATGGCGGACAACCATGACAACGATCACGATTCAGGTCTGGAGGATCGAACACCGTACAAAAACGCGAACGTCACGCTACAAGACACTCCGGAGACCAACCAAGACAAAGACTCACCAAATT
This sequence comes from Arachis hypogaea, assembly GCF_003086295.3. Lineage (NCBI taxonomy): Eukaryota > Viridiplantae > Streptophyta > Magnoliopsida > Fabales > Fabaceae > Arachis > Arachis hypogaea. The sequence continues at coordinate 11,603,588 of NC_092053.1, read as the reverse complement.
CAGGGGCCATAGAAGCACTCCTAGATCGCCTAAAACAACTGGAAAAATAAACCCACCAACAAAGGGAAATCGGAAGAGATCTACAAAGAGAGATGCGGCGACGTCGGGAGTTGGAAGAAAAACTGCAGCAATTGGAAGCCGATCTCAAATCAAAAGCCCATCGCGCTAATCTCGAGGAGAATTCACACAAAGAGCAAGACCCCTTCACTAGGGAAATCATGAAAACCAAAATTCCAAAAGACTTCAAACTCTCGGATATGGCTCTATATGACGGCACCACGGATCCTAACCACCATCTCAGTAACTTCAGAAGCAGAATGTATCTTACTGACGCCCCAAACGCTGTTCACTGTAAAGCCTTCCCAACAACTCTGACAAAGACAGCTATGTGGTGGTTCGACAACTTACCACCAAAATCCATCTCAAGTTTCGACGACTTAGCTAAGAAATTCTTAGCCAAATTTTCCATTCAAAAGGATAAAGCTAAGCACGCCCCCAGTTTATTAGGAATCAAACAAGGAGATCGGGAGAGCCTTCGCAACTACATGGAAAGATTCAACAAAACATGCATGGACATACAAAGTTTACCCACGGAAGCCGCAATCATGGGACTCATCAACGGCCTACGAGAGGGACCTTTCAGCCAATCTATATCAAAAAAGTACCCGACTACCCTCGACGAAGTTCAGGAGAGAGCAGAAAAATATATCAATATGGAAGAAAACGCTCGTCTAGGAGAGTCCTCGGAATCGGGAGCTTCCTACCGTGACAGAGACAAAGAATCCAAAAGGAAAGACGACAGACAAGGAGAGAAAATTAAGAAGTACCATAACTACACTCCTCTTAGGGCATCACTGGTCGAAATATATAAAGAAGTCTGCCACACGGAAAAAATCCCCCCAGCTCGGCCACTTAAAGGCAAAAAGGGAGGAGGAAACCGAAAAGAGTATTGTGAATATCATCGGGTCCGAGGACACTCCACTAACGAATGCTTCGATTTAAAAAACATCATAGAAAAATTGGTAAGGGAAGGAAAACTAGATCGATTCCTGGCCACCCGAGATGACGAGCAAAGAAAGAGACGAAGGGATGATGATACCGAACAAATGGAACGATCACCTCGGACGCCAGAAAGACATGTCCATATGATACATGGCGGTTTCGCAGCAGGAGGAATCTCCAAATCCTCTCGTAAGAGATACCTCAAAGAGATATACCATGTCGAAGGAGAGGAAGAAGCACTCAACATCCCAGCGATAACATTTACTAAGGAGGATGCAACCGGTATCATTACCGGACACGACGATCCCATGGTTATCACCATCATCTTGGCAAACGCCAACCTACACCGGACATTAATAGACCAAGGGAGTTCTGCCGACATCTTATTCAAAACAGCCTTCGATAAGCTCGGCCTAGAAGAAAAAGAACTTAAAGCATATCCAAACAGTCTGTTCGGGTTAGGAGACACTCCGGTTCGACCACTAGGATACATACCACTGCATACAACCTTTGGAAAAGGAGACCAATCAAGAACTCTCGAAATAGACTACATCGTAGTCAACGTAAGCTCAGCCTACAACGCTCTCATAGGTCGGACCATGCTCAACCAACTCGGTGCAATAGTCTCGACCCCACACCTGTGCATGAAATTCCCAACTCCAAAAGGAATAGCCACAATAAAAGCAGACCAGAGGATGGCACGTCGCTGTTACAACGAGAGCCTCAACCTCAGGGGCAAAGGAGAAGAGTTCCACACAATTGAGCTGGGCGGAGTTCAACGACGAAAGGAGTTCCGTCCCCAACCAGAGGGCGAGATAGAAAAAATTCAGATCGGAGACACCTCAGAAAAAACAACTAATATCGGCACAATCCTCAAAGGAGATCTAAAAGAACTGCTAATACAATTTTTGCGAGATAATGCCGACCTGTTTGCATGGAAAGCCGCAGACATGCCAGGTATAGACCCTAAGCTAATGTGTCACAAGTTGGCAGTCTATCCAGGATCTCGACCAGTACAACAGAGATGAAGAAAGCTCGGGCCAGAGCGATCCCAGGCTGTGGAAGAGCAAGTGCAGGCACTATTGGAAGCTGGATTTATAAGAGAAGTCAAATACCCACTATGGCTAGCCAACGTTGTCTTGGTGAAGAAATCAAACGGGAAGTGGCGAATGTGCACCGATTATACAGATCTCAACAAAGCTTGCCCAAAAGATCCATACCCACTCCCGAGTATCGACGCCCTGGTAGACGCTTCCTCTGGGTATAAATATCTCTCGTTTATGGATGCGTATTCGGGATACAACCAAATCCCCATGTACCCACCAGACCAGGAAAAGACTTCGTTCTTAACGCCAAAGGCAAACTACTGCTACATTGTAATGCCTTTCGGCCTTAAGAACGCAGGAGCCACTTATCAAAGATTGATGAATAAAGTCTTCTCAGAGCACATCGGGAAAATCATGGAAGTTTATGTGGACGACATGCTAATTAAAACGAAAAACGAACAGACACTGTTGACCGACCTAGCCCAAGTGTTCGACACCATCAGGAAACATGGTATGCGACTCAATCCAGCTAAATGCACCTTCGCGGTAGAAGCAGGAAAATTCTTAGGCTTCATGCTCACACAACGGGGATTGAAGCAAACCCAGATAAATGCCAGGCCATATTGAACATGAAGAGCCCAACTTGCGTGAAAGAAGTACAGCAACTCAACGGGAGGTTGGCCGCCCTATCCCGATTCTTAGCAGGAGCTGCAATAAGATCTCTCCCCTTCTATGCAACTTTAAGAAAAGGAAAACAGTTCGAATGGACGACAGAATGCGAACAAGCGTTCCAAGACTTTAAGAAGTTCTTAGGACAACCACCTATCCTATCCCGACCTCAAGAAGGAGAACCACTCATACTATATCTTGTAGTAGGAGAAAAGGCAGTAGCATCAGCATTGGTCCGAGAAAGCGAAAACGGGCAACAACCCATCTACTTCATTAGCAAAATACTACAGGGATCCGAGCTGAACTATCAGAAAATAGAAAAATTTGCCTACACCCTCGTCTTAACATCTCGGCGACTCCGCCCCTACTTCCAGGCCCACACTATCAAAGTTCGAACTAATCAGCCCTTAAAAGGAATACTACAGAAAACGGATTTAGCTGGCAGAATTCTACAATGGGCAGTTGAGCTGTCAGAATTCGACCTCCAATTTGAAGCTCGGACCGCCATCAAATCACAATACCTAGCCGATTTTATCGTCGAGTTCACAGATGCCCTAGAGGCCCCCATAGAGTGGAATTTGTATGTGGATGGATCTTCAAACAAAACAGGAAGTGGCGCAGGAGTGATAATAGAAAGCAACCAGGGAGCCCAAGTTGAGCTTTCCCTCAAGTTCGGATTCCCAGCTTCAAATAACCAGGCGGAATACGAAGCGTTGCTAGCTGGCCTGAAACTGGCTGAAGAAGTGGGAGCGCGAAAACTCAACATCTATAGTGATTCGCAAGTGGCCACATCACAGATAGCAGGGAGCTACCAAGCCAAAGATCCCATCATGAAAAGATACCTGGATAAAACCAAGCAACAGCTCGAACAAATCGGGGAATACAAGATCTGCCACATACCCCGCGAGCAAAATGCTCGAGCTGACGCACTCTCAAAGCTGGCTAGCACCAAACCAGGAGGCAATAATAGAAGCCTCATCCAGGAAATGCTACAAAACCCATCAATCTCGGAAACAGAGAAAGTCCTAAACATAACAGACCAGGACCAAGACTGGATGATCCCCATAATCAACTACCTCAAGTCAGGAACGCTCCCTGCAGAAGAAAAGGAAGCAAAGAAGCTAAAAAGGGAAGCACAATACTACACCATTATAAACAATACCCTATACAAAAGAGGGATATCGGTGCCATTATTAAAGTGCGTGCCGACCTCCCACACCAGGGAAGTGCTAGAAGAGGTACACAGCGGCATCTGCGACAGTCATCTCGGAGCGAGGGCTCTTGCCAAAAAGATACTCCGGGCAGGGTTTTACTGGCCAACTCTACAGAAAGAATCTACAGAATTCGTAAAGACATGTCCACCATGTCAGAAGCATGCCAACTTCCACATTGCCCCACCAGAAGAACTTATCAGTGTAACCGCACCTTGGCCTTTTGCGAAGTGGGGACTCGACCTTCTCGGCCCCTTTCCCCAGGGATCGGGGCAAGTTAAATTCCTCATAGTAGGGGTAGATTACTTCACAAAGTGGATCGAGGCAGAACCCTTAGCCAACGCCACTGCCCAAAGAAGCTGGAAGTTTTTATACAGAAACATTGTCACAAGATTTGGGGTCCCATATTCAATAACCACAGACAATGGCACCCAATTCACAGATGCCGGCTTCAGAAAACTAGTATCCGACTTGAATATAAAGCACCAGTTTACCTCTGTCGAACACCCTCAAGCCAACGGACAGGCCGAAGCCGCCAATAAAGTCATATTAGCAGGGTTAAAACGAAGACTACAAGATGCAAAGGGAGCTTGGGCAGAGGAGCTTCCACAAGTCCTATGGGCCTATCGAACGACGCCACATTCTACCACAAAGGAATCCCCATTTCGGTTAACATACGGAACGGAGGCAATGATTCCAGTAGAAATTGAGGAAGGATCGCACAGGGCAGTCCATTATAATGAGGGAGCAAACCCCCAACTTCAGAGGGAAGAACTCGACCTACTACCTGAGATCCAGGAAAGAGCTCGGATCAGGGAAGAAGCGCTAAAACGTCGAATGGCTTCCAGATATAACCAAAGGGTAGTACCAAGGAGTTTCGCTGAGAACGATCTCATCTTAATCCGAAACGACATAGGAACAACTCGACCCGGAGAGGGAAAACTGGCAGCCAATTGGAAAGGACCATACCGGGTCACAGAAGTACTCGGGAAGGGCTACTACAGAATATCCGAACTCGACAGACGGGAGCTTCCAAGGTCATGGCATGCCTACAACCTAAGAAGGTACTACAGTTAGAAAGGGTAAAGGATCTCACCAGTGGATGCGCTCTTTTTCCTGAAAAGGTTTTTTAATGAGGCACCAGGTCGAGACCCAGACCCAACTTAAGAGGATGAGAAAAATCCCACATGTATATATTTGCATTTTTCTTTGAATAAAATATTACCTAGGTATTCTACAAAGATTTCAAAACGCATTATTCTGAAGCATTCATCGTCCGATTATAAAGCTATAGGTCGGCAAAAAGTGAAAAACAATTTCACTGCACGACCACGATAAAGACAAATCGTCTAATAAAGGTGTAAACGCGATTCACCCAAAGGACGAGCTCGATATGCCAACCACTTTCTACAAATCGGCAAAAATGAACACAGAATAATGTAAGAAGTTATCGAAAGCAATCTAAAAAGAACCTGACGAGGTCTTACGGATAGCTAATATAAATAACTTAAAGAGACTGGCCGATATCAAAAATTCGGACCAAGTCAACCCAAGTTATCAGCGAATCCCTGGAAAGAGGTCTGGCCAACCCTATTAAAGAGGAATTGCTATAACTTAGAAGAGATCGACCTAACGAAGTCGGTCCCCTACAAAAACAAGTTATAAAAGTAATCCCTGAAAGAGACCTAACAAGGGTCCAAGAAAGAGGATTACGAAATAACTTAGAAGAGATCGACCTAACGAAGTTGACCTCCTACAAAAACAAGTTATAAAAGTAATCCCTGAAAGAGACCTAACAAGGGTCCAAGAAAGAGGATTACGAAATAACTTAGAAGAGATCGACCTAACGAAGTCGACCTCCTACAAAAACAAGTTATAAAAGTAATCCCTGAAAGAGACCTAACAAGGGTCCAAGAAAGAGGATTACGAAATAACTTAGAAGAGATCGACCTAACGAAGTCGACCTCCTACAAAAGACAAGTTATAAAAGTAATCCCTGAAAGAGACCTAACAAAGGTCCAAGAAAGAGGATTACGAAATAACTTAGAAGAGATCGACCTAACGAAGTCGACCTCCTACAAAGACAAGTTATAAAAATAATCCCTGAAAGAGACCTAACAAAGGTCCAAGAAAGAGGATTACGAAATAACTTAGAAGAAATCGACCCAACGAAGTCGATCCACTACAAAAATCCAAGCAATCCCTAAAAGAGACCTCACGAAGGTCCAAGAAAGAGGATTACAAAAAGGAGTCTATCAGGGGACCAACGCAAAGAAGTCGGTCACAAGGCACTAAAAAACACACGCAAAGCAAGAAAACCAAATTGGACCCCTACAGCTACAAAGAGTCAAAAACTCAAGAAGTTCGAATTGGGAGAGTTCAACATCAGCAGGTTTTATATAAAATTATAAAGGTCTCGAAGGACCACCAACACTTACTACCCAAAGGGTAGCAAGCTACTTGTCTGTTTCTAAAAGTAATAAAAGTTGCTAGGAAAGCAACTAAGAAGAGTCAACATCTAAATAAAGAGTTCAAAAGGCCAAAAAATCGGGCCATCTACACAAAAGTTATAAAAAGTTTGCACAAAACGCCCACAAGCCGGGCCAACTACAAATCAACAGGCATCAGAAGTTTTCTCGGCACCATCAGGAGCTTTCTTCGTGGCATCAAGACCAGGGGAAGGAGGGCAAGCTTGAATCGGCACCGCATCAACAGTCCCATCCTCCCGATTCAGGATCTGGCAATCCAAGTCAGGCACAGCAGGAGGAGCGGAAGAAGTCGGCGCCTTGGTGGAAGACACGAGGGGAGGAACAACTTCATCATCATCACCCTCATCATCAAGGACAATTTTGCCATCTCGGACAACATTATCCAAACTGAAAAGGGTGAGATCGGCCTCAGGAGCAATGATCCGGACTTGTTCTTTCAAGTTCTCGTAAGCAGCAGTTACGCTACCAACAAGATGACCCTGGAGGTCGACATAATCCTCCCGGGCGTTGTCCAGCTCTTCCCTCAAGTGCATCCCCTCCCTATAGGATGTCACATAGCTTTCCTTGTGCATCATGGCTGCATCCTCAGCCAACCTCAAGGAAGCAGCCAGCGACTCAGAGCTCGCCTTCTCATTCTCGAGGTCCTTTTCCAACTTGGCCACCTTCACCTCGAGCTCCTCCTTCAACCCCTTCATCCGGTCGAACTCCCGTTTCGCCTCCTCCATAAATGCCTTAGTAGCATGAAGAGGAAGGTTCTGGGCAGTTCGATGAATCGCAGCCGCCATATAGGCCATCCTCACATGATTCTGAGCCATAAACTCCAAATGATGAAGAATGGACACATCATCCATGGGAATGGTACCATATGGCCCAATCTGTTGATCTATAAATTCAATAGCGTTGAAGTTAGGAGCATTGAGATCAAAGGGCTCGGAAGTCTTTTGCTTTTTACTTGGAGGAACAATGGGTGGAACAGCAGAAGAAGAAGGAGGATCCACCAAACGGACCCGAGGTATCGGGATCGTCTTCTTCACCCCGGGAGAGCTCGGCACGGCCGGCTTCTCACGAGGCTGAGAAGACCCCTCCCCAGCAGCCCTGGCCGCAACATTCCTGGCAGCAGTCGCCTTCTGTGCCCTTTTAAAAGCTTTCATAGACTCATTGTTCTTCATTGCCTCTGCAAAATAAAATAGAAATCAAGCTACAAATCAAACAAGTCGAAAATACAGCTACAAGCATCATAAGACAAACAGCAAAGGAAACACAAGATACCCAGTTCAGATTGAAGAAGAGAAGGATTGGTTAGAAATTTCTTTGTGTCAAGATGGGGAGGCTGACCCCAACGCTCCTCTAAAACAGTCACAAAGGCTCGCTCAGCCTCATCCAACATGTCCCAAGAGTACCTAGAGACCCTAACATCCTTCTGCCACTCTAGGGAAAAGGCGGGCTCATCATTTTCATCCAAGAAAAAGGGCCGAGATCCTTCAACAGCTCGGACCTTGAAGAAATAGTTTTTAAAATCCCGAAACGATTCGTCAAACATGGAAAAAACTTTCTTTCCTTGGGTAGAACGGAAGGAGACCCAAGCTGACTTCTTTTTCACCACATCAGGCTTAGTCAAGACAAACAAATAGAAAAAGAGAGATTGGAAAGCAGGAATACCAAAACTATTACACAACAATTGGAAGATTTTAATAAAACCCCAGGAGTTGGGGTGAAGTTGAGAAGGGGCAACATTACAAGACCATAACAGGTCGATTTCAAATGGAGTAAAGGGAAGAGTAACTCCGAGTTGACCAAAGAAAAAATCGTAAGCATAAAAGAAAGGCCGATTGTCAACAACTCGAGTCGAGAAACAGACTCTCTCGTCAGAGGAAGGAGGAACAAGCTCATAATTCTTCTCATCACCAGAGTTACTACAGACGCTGTGAAACTGCCTAAGCTGAGAACAAAACTCAGAATCAACCAGCGAGACACACATGAGAACCACGGAGTCCACCCAATCGGCCATACCCGCAGGGACCTGGGAAGGTGTCGCTACGACGTTATTTCGGGAAGACATGAGGTCAACTAAGATCCTACAAAAGAAAAGAAGAGCGGATTACTCAAAAAACATCTCGGGCACGGGTCAAAACATCTCGACGGGCGGATAAACAAAAGGAAAACCCCAAGACTAAAGCCAAAAAGTCCTGGGGCATCCTTTGGAGGCAATAACAAAGCAAGATTTCTAGGAAAAACCTACACCCCAGTATCTCTCAAAACAAGGAAAGAAGACCTAAAGCAGCAAGCATTTCGTCCATCAACTTAAAAAACGCAAAGTCATCAAAGCAACTATCTTTCTACAGTCTACCAGCGAAAGCACTGTCAACGTCAACAATGCCAAACAGAAAACCATCAAAAGCAGAGAAACAGCAAAGATGCAAACTTTTTCGAAATTAAGCAAAAAATCATCAGCAGAGAACAAGCACCAACATCGAACACTCCCAAAATTGTCAAAGGAGCAACCTTTTTCAGAATCAAATAAAGTCATCATTCCAAAGCTTCAAATACAAAAGCATTCACAAAACATGCAAAGTTCTTAAAGTATCAAGCAACAGAGGGAGAAACTACAAGACACACAATGATCAGCAAAAAGATAGAAAAACCCAAACTTTCTCAAAACAGACACAAAATGGCATAGAGAAAGGTAGAAAGAAAAATCGAACCTAGAGAAATAGAAGAAAGACTGTAAAAGAAAGCCGAAGAGCAGAAGCAAAACCACCCCCTTGAAGCAGAAATTACGAAGATAGAAGGAGAAATCTGGAAATCGCCCCTTTCCCACAGAAAGTAGTAACAAAACAGACGTTGCAGGAGAAATTGCGAAAGAAACAGAAAATGAGATAGTAAAGGGAGAAGTTACGAAGAGGAGCAAAGAAGAGAAACCGTTTTTTGATTGAGAATTTCAAAATAAAAGCCAAGAGAGAACGAGGGCAATTAATAACCAATTAATGAAAGCATTAAACCCTCTCACGTTCCCAAGAACAAAGCGCTGATATAAAAGCGCGCGTTTTTAGAGGAAAACGTGCTACATTCAAAAGCTCTACGTAGAAAGGAATCGACAAAAGTGCTCGAGTTCGGCTTCGCTGTAAAAAAGTTCGAAGTCAAAAAACTCGACTTTAAAGCAGAAGACCGAGCTCAAGCAGGGGCACTGTTCATACCCTGGGTCGAGCTATCCGACCTGGGATGATCGACGACAAAGCGACCGACCTCTTCAGGTCAAGCGGACCGACTTCTTCTTAAAGAACTCGGCCAAGTTGACAGGAAAGCCCATAAAGGGCCCAAGTAGAGGAATACGACCCAAGTCCAAAGGCCGTCCAAGCCTATAAGAAATAAGGACGGTTCCCTTGAAGATAAGCTGACCTCAACTCAAAGATAAAGATAAGATAACTAACTTATCTTATCTAGAAAGGTCACTCTACAACTACTATAAATACGCTGGAGCACCCAGGTATAACTCATACTCTGATTCTACTAAAAACCTGCTCAATACCCTTGCTAACTTAAGCATCGGAGTCTCTTGCAGGTACCCTCCACCCTTCGGTGACAAAGGATCAGCAGCGCAACCAGTCCAACAAGTCGGGCGCACCAGCTCCGGTCGCCATTCACGAACCGGACACCTCGGTTCCGACCAGCACATAAGATCTCGACCGAGATCGACCTACAAATTCAGGTAACCCTCGGAACAATACCTGAAAAGTGTAGTGATCCAGGTCCATGTATGGTTAACTGTACCATTGGAGGTGTGATATTTTCCGACTGCATGTGTGATTTAGGAGCGTGTGTTAGTATAATGCCTTTGTCTATATATGATACTTTGAGGCTCCCTCCCTTAAAAAGGTCGGCAGCTCATTTTGTGTTAGCAGATAAAAGCATTATTACAGTGGTTGGAATTGTTGAAGATGTATTAGTGAGCATTAAGGGGCTCACATTTTCCATTGACTTCTATATCCTGGAAATGCCCCCTAATGACTCAGGAAGGCCATCATCAATCCTACTTGGAAGACCATTCCTGAAAACTTCAAAGTTCAAGCTGGATGCCTTTTTGGAAACCTATTCTTTTGAGGTAGATGGCAGAACAGTGAGCTTTAATCTGGATGAAGCTATGAAGCATCCCCCAGAAGATCACTCCATATTCCAATATGACATCATTGATGAGATTATAGCTGCAACTCACCAGGAAGAAATGGAAGAGAGTCACATGGAGCAAGATCCAAGTGTGGGGACACCTTCTGAACATACTGAAGATCCGTTACCATTTACACCAGCCCCAGATGATCTAGAGCCAAACCATGAGCAGAAAATAGAATTAAAGCCCCTTCCTCCACACCTCAAGTATGCTTACCTTGAGGACAAGCAGAAGTTTCCAGTTATCATTGCAAGGGAGCTCACTTCCCAACAAGAAGAACAATTGCTTAGTGTATTGAGGACGCATAAGAAAGCAATTGGATGGAGCTTGGCGGATATAGTAGGGATTAGCTCTCAAGTTTGTGAACACAGAATATTCTTAGAAGAATGAGCAAAGCCTGTCCGTCAACCTCAGAGAAGATTGAATCCAACCATCTTAGAATTTGTCAAGAAAGAAGTGACCAGACTGCTTGAAGCAGATATCATTTATCCCATCTCAGATAGCGAATGGGTTAGTCTAGTACAAGTGGTGCCCAAGAAGTCTGGAATGAGTGGAATCACAACAGTAAGAAATGAGCATGGAGAGCTTCTGACAACTAGAGTGCAGAATTCATGGAGAGTTTGCATTGACTACAGGCGTCTCAACCAAGCCACTGGCAAGGATTATTACCCCTTGCCATTCATTGATCAGATGCTTGATTGCCTATCAGGTAAATCTTATTACTGCTTTTTAGACGGTTATACAGGTTACTTTCAAATCCATATAGCTCCTGAAGATCAGGAAAAGACTACTTTTACATGTCCTTTTGGGACTTATGCTTATAAGATAATGCCCTTTGGCTTATGCAATGCACCAGCTACTTTCCAAAGGTGTATGATGAGTCTTTTCTCTGACCTTATTGAGAACTGTATGGAGGTTTTTATGGATGATTTTAGCGTTTATGGTTATTCATTTAGCCTTTGCTTGGATAGTTTATCTAGAGTGTTAGATAGATGTGTTAGTACAAACCTTGTATTGAATTTTGAAAAATGTCACTTTATGGTAAAACAAGGGATTGTACTAGGACATGTTGTGTCTAATACAGGCATTTCTGTAGATCCAGCAAAGGTGGATGTTATTTCTAGTTTACCTTACCCCTACTCTGTGAGGGAAGTCCATTCGTTCCTTGGCTATTCAGGTTTTTACAGGAGATTCATTAAGGACTTCAGTAAGGTAGCACTACCCTTATCCAGACTACTGTAGAAAGATATTGAGTTCGAGTTCAGTGAGGATTGCAAACAAGCGTTTGATAAGCTGAAGACCGCCCTGACTCAAGCTCCGATTGTGAGAGGACCAGACTGGAGTCAACCATTTGAAATTATGTGTGATGCCTCCAATCATGCAGTAGAAGCAACACTAGCTCAGCATAAAGGTAACAATCCTTTTGTAATTGCTTATGCATCTAAGACTTTAGATGCTGCTCAATTTAATTACACTACTACTGAAAAAGAGCTTCTAGCTATTATTTTTTCTCTGGATAAATTCCAAGCCTATTTACTTGGTACTAAGGTAGTAGTGTACTCAGACCATATAGCTCTAAAATATTTATTAGCAAAAAAAGAGTCTAAACCAAGGCTAATACGTTGGATGCTACTGCTGCAAGAATTTGATTTGGAAATTAAAGATAGGAGTGGTAACCAAAATTTAGTGGCAGACCACTTGAGTCGCCTTGAGCACATTAAAGATGACTCCATTCCTATCAATGATAATTTCCCATTTGATAGCTTACAGGCAGTATCTGATGTAGCTTCTTGGTATGCACCTGTAGCTAATTATCTAGTTAGCCACACTTTTCCTCCCGATTTTACTAAGCATCAGAGAGACAAGCTGAAAAGCGAGTCCAAATATTATGTATGGGATGACCCATATCTATGGAGGTGTGGTGCTGACCAGGTAATTAGACGGTGTGTACCTCAATCAAAATTCCAGTCCATTTTAGAGGCCTGTCACTCATCTGAGAGTGGAGGACATTTTGGTCCTCAAAGAACAGCAAGAAAAATTTTAGACTGGGGATTCTGGTGGCCTACTATTTTTAGAGACGCTGCTGAATTTTGTAAATCTTGTTCCCCATGCCAAAGGTTTGGTAATATATCCAAGAGGGATGAGATGCCTCAACAGATTATGCTTTTTTGTGAAATTTTTTATGTTTGGGGCATTGACTTCATGGGTCCATTTCCAAATTCTAATGGTCATTGTTATATATTGTTAGCTGTAGATTACGTTTCTAAATGGGTGGAAGCAATTCTTACCCGCACTGATGATGCTAACACTGTTGTTTCCTTTGTTAGAAACCATATTATTTGTCGCTTTGGATCACCACGAGCAATCGTGAGCGATCAAGGCACTCACTTTTGTAACAGAAGACTAACAGGATTACTGAAGAGGCATGGGATAATTCATAAAGTATCAACAGCCTATCACCCCCAGACTAATGGGCAAGTCGAGGTGTCTAACAGAGAGATAAAGCGCATACTGCAAAAGATAGTCAAGCCTCATAGAAAGGACTGGAGCACCAAGCTCCAAGATGCGCTTTGGGCATATCGGACAGCATACAAAACACCAATTGGGATGAGTCCTTTCCGCTTAGTTTATGGAAAGGCCTGTCATCTCCCAATTGAGTTAGAACACAAAGCCTTCTGGGCGGTGAAGGAGTGCAACATGGACTATGAGAAAGCCGGAGCTGGACGGAGCTTGCAACTACAAGAATTAGAGACCCTTCGCCTAGAAGCTTATGAAAACTCCAGGCTATATAAAGAGAAGGCGAAAGCTGTGCATGATAAGCACATCAAGAGGGGAGAGTTCCAATCGGGGGACTTAGTCCTCCTTTACAACTCCAGAATGCGGCTCATGCCAGGCAAGCTGAGATCCAGATGGGATGGTCCCTATCGAGTAGAGAAGGCGTAGCCATACGGAGTCTTTCACTTGAGCCATCCTTCAAGCCCTGAACTTATAAAGGTCAATGGACATCGCTTGAAGTTATTTCATGGCAAAAAGATGACGAAAAACCAGGAGCTAGAGATCTTCCTCTTGGAGGATCCACCCACAGCAGCAGACTGAGCTAGTGGAGCATCCAACTTAAGGACGTTAAAGCAAAGTGCTGGGTGGGAGACAACCCACCATGGTACGATCGTTCCTTTCTCTTTTATTAGTTTTCTTTTTCAATCATTCTTCTCATTATTAGCACATATAGTTTGCATCTTCATTTGCATAAAAAAAAAAATTCGCACGCGACGCAACAGCATCGACGACGCGTCCGCGTCACAGGTGCGTGAGGAAGTAAAAGAAATCGAACAGAGAGTCATGCAAAAGCGTGGCTGGAGGCGTGCCTTTGCACAGATTGATCCACGTGATCGCGTCGATGATGCGTCCGCGTCACCCACGCAAACGCGTGACCTGAAATCGACGTAAAAAAGGGGTGTAAGGCAGTAAGTTGGGCTGGAATGGGGATGGACCCGTGCTAAAAGCACCAGCCCTATCACACGACCGCGTAACCCACGCGTCCGCGTTAGTTTTCAAAGTCTGGCGATTCACGCGATCACGTCACCCACGCGACCGCGTCACCCAAAAATTTGGCAAAATGAGTTTCAAACAGAGAGTTGCGCGAACGCGAGGCTGCACTCGCGCCAATCGCACAAATTAGGTCACGTGAACGCATGACCCACGCGCCCGCGTCACCTGACCCTATCGCACGCCACGCGACTGCGTCACTCACGCATCCGCGTCGCCTGCACCGCACAGCTTATCCAGATCAGCCAGATATCATATCTTTTCTTCCCAAATCCTAATTTTTCTTTTCCCTTCTTCTTTCTTTCTCCCCCTTCCTCCTTCTTCCTTCTCTCTCACTTTCTACCCCCTCCATTCTTTTTCACATTCATCATCAAGGTTCTTTTCTTTTCCCTCTTCCCTCCTTACTTTTCTATTCTTCTTTTTATTTTTATGTTTTCTTCTTCCTTTCTTTTTCTTTTTATTTTTATTATCCATGTTTTCTTTTTCTTTTTAAATTTTTTTTATTGATGTTGGAAATTTATTTGGGTCATTATTTCTTATATTTTGCTTGCGGATTGTTGAGGATTTGTTTGATAATTATATATTATTTTTATAGGGTTGCTTGCATGTTCAATTTAATACTCTCTATACCTTATTTACCATGCATGCTATGTGTTTGTGAAAACGCCCATATGGTATTGTGCACTATTTTTAGATTTCTTTTAATCTACTACTCTACATGCTTGCTTTTCACAAAAACCCTTTTTATATTTTATTCATTAAATATAATTGTTATTACAAACAGACTGTTAGTTTTGAAGACTTGGTAATCAAATTGGACATTGAATGCTTAATCTATGCTACTCATGTCCTTGCCGGCATGCCAATAAACATCTTGCATTTAATTGCCATCACATGCACTTGCTATATTTCCATTGATGGACTTTTCACATGTAGTAGCAACCATGTGTTAACGATATTCTTCTTTACCGTGCACTGATTATCAACTGTTATGTTCCATTCCTTGCTCTAACCCTTAAATTTCACAAGTACTCTCCTTTTCCCTTTTCAGGATGGCCACCAAGAAGGGTAAAGAGAAAGCTACTCCCAAACCACCAGCAAGGAGAGGAACAAAAAGAGCATTAGTGGCAGAGCCATCTTCAACAGTAGTAAAGCCCTCAACAAAGAGAATCAAGAGGATCATCAAGGTCGACGAAAAGGAAAAAGCTTTCCCAGCAAAGGACACTGCGCAGTTTCCTAACCGCTACTGTGAGCAGATGTTCCCTATCCTGGCAGAGAGAAATTACAACAATGAACACCTTCTTATCCTCTCGACCAACATTGCTACCTTTGTTGAGGCACAAATTGAACGAAGACAATGGGGATTCCTACGGAGACAGTCACGGCAGGTTAATCTTTCTTGGGTAGTTGAATTCTACTCCAATTTTCACATGCCATCCATGCAGTCTGTCTATGTCCGTCAGAAACAAGTCTCCATTACAGAAGAGGCCATTCAACAAGCCTTAGATCTTCCCCCTGCTCCAGAAGGATTGGACGCATTTCAAGAAGCCGCACTCAAGCGCCAGATGTACCAATTTGACTGGGACGCCGTTCTCAGAGTTATCGCACAACCTGGCAGCAGATGGATCTACGGGTACCATCGATCCCGACCTAAGGGAATATCGGCTTCAGCACTTACCTTGGAGGCTCGAGTATGGGCACAGATTATGTCCCATTATGTCTTTTCGAGCACTCACGAGTCCTCTTTCACTGCAGACATGGCTGTTCTACTATGGTGTATCCTTACAGACCAGCACCTAAACTTACCAAGACACATCCGAAATGCAATGGGACACGTAAAAATTGCGAGCAACTTACCTTTTTCCGCCTTGGTTTCAGATCTCGTCTCAGCAGCCGGAGTCTCCTACAGAGCTGGGGACACCAAAGCCATGCTTCCACGGGATGATCAGTACATCCCTAATGGAAAATATATCAGACCTCTAGCAGCCACTATAAGCCAGCCTACTAAACCGGCTGAAGACATTCCTCCTTCAACACCACAAGCACCTTCAACAAGTCAGCTGCTCCATCAAATACTGGAGAGGTTAGACCGGCAAGAACAGAAGGCGAAGCTACGAGAGCGCCGCAACCAGCACCGATTCCTATACCTCAAGGAGCTACTCACAGGCAACCACAGACCTGACAAAGACCCAAGCACTCCGGACTCCACTTTATTTACTAGCACAGGGAGCCATGACGGTCCCGATGGTGGAGATACTGCTACCAGCCCCCCTCTGTTCCTGACAGATGGCACCGAGAACGGTGTAAATCCTTAAGTGTGGGGAGGTCGGTCAGTACCTAACCCCCGGAGGTAATTTCTCTCCCTTAACACCAATAAAATAGGATATTTAGTTAGTTTTTCTTTTGTAGAATAGGATAAATTGCATAGTAATAGGTTAATTGCATGCATGTTCTACTTGATTGAAAAACTAATAAGTTTCTTCTAAGACCCTATTTTTTTGAACAAAATTTCACTAATTTTAATCAAAACTTTTATGTTAAATTTGCTTGAAGTTGTATTTGGAACATAGTTTAAAAAGCTAAGAACACACAACCCGTATGATTTGAGCTTAATTACATGGTTACATTATTTAACCATAAATATTTTATTTTTGTGTGTTTACTTCTCTATGATTGTAATCTATATTTTGTTTCATCCTATATGTCCAATGTTTAATATATTTATATGCTTGCATATGATTGAGGCCATTATTTGTTTAGCTCACTTATCCCAATTAAGCCTACCCCTTAAGTTACCTTTGTTAGCCACTTTGAGCCTGTAAATCCCATTTGTTCTGTATTTTACCACATTACTAGCCTTAAGCGGAAAAACAATTATATATCCCAGTTGAATCTTTGGTTAGCTTAAGATAGAATTGTGTGTTAATTAAGTATGGGAAGATTGTGGGAACAAAAGATAATAAGGGAATCTGTCGTGATAATATAATGGGAAATTGGGTACCTACTCATGTGAAACTATAAAAACTAAAAATCCATGTGCATTGATAAGCTATGTTTATTTTTCATGTTTAAAAAAAATTCAATAAATAAGTAAATAAATAAGGGGACAAAATTATCCCAATGTTAAGTTAAAGGAAAATCAATGCATATGTGATAAAATTAATAGAAAAGTTGATACATGAGTATGGGAATCATACAAAAGTGGGAAAGATGGGTAGCTAGGCATGAATTTAAAAGTATATAGAGTATATGTATGTTAGGTGAGAGCTTAGGTTAGTCAAAGATTAAATTTATAAGCTTACTTAGCCATATATGTACCCTTACCCTTACCTTAGCCCCATTACAACCTTGAAAAGACCTCATGATGTTTGCATTGGTACATTAAATGTTGCTGATTCGTTAGGTGTAGAACAAAATTTTAGAAAGCATGATTAGAGAAGAGTAGAGTGATTACCCTATACACTTGAGAGACTAGAGTGTACATACATCATCAGTGAGGGTTCAATGCTTAAACTCTATGTTCCCTGCTTTCATGAGCTGCTTTCTTGCATTTTTATCTGCTCTTACTGTATAAGGATTGAATTAGTGGAATTTGATTTGTGATTGTCTTGAAGAGCTTATTTACTTTTAACCAAGTGGACAAGAATTATATAGTTGCATTTATATATATAGGTTGCATTGCATTGCATTGCATGAGTTTCACATGTTCCTAATCATTTATTTTGTCTCCTTCAACTAAGCATGAGGACATGCTAATGTTTAAGTGTAGGGAGGTTGATAAACCATTATTTTATGGTTTATATTGTGTTTAATTGTGTGGTTTTATCAAATCTTTACCCACTTATTCATATGATAAGCATGTATCTACAATTCCTTCCCAAAATTACTCCATAGTTGAAAACATGCTTCCTAAAGACCTTTTAATTATATATTTTTATTCTCCTTTATACCATTCGATGCCGTGATCTGTGTGTTCAGTGTTTCAGGCTTCATAGGGCAGGAACGGCTTAGAAAATGGAGAGGAAGCTGACAAAAACGGAAGGAACACAAGAAATTGAGGAGATGACCAGCGAGAAGCGACGCAGACGCATGGACCACGCGACCGCGCGAAATGAAGAAAATCACAGCGACGCGCTCGCGTGCCTAACGCGAACGCGTGGATTGAAAGCTGCATAAGTGACGCGAACGTGTGGACGACGCGATCGCGTGACGTGCGCGATCTGCAGAATTTGCAGAAATCGCTGGGGGCGATTTTGGGCCATGTTTTGACCCAGTTTTCGGCCCAGAAACGCAGATTAGAGCCAGGAAACATGCAGAGACCAGAGGAGGAATTCATTGAGGATAATTTTTTAGTTTTTAGATCTGATTTTACTACTCCTCTAGGTTTTCTCTCTACGCATTCATAGTTCTTAGGATTTTGTTTTTATTTCTTTTTGGATTGGGATATTGAGAAGAGTTATTACCTCCGCCAAGACTTCGTCATTCTAGTTTGTTTTCCTTACTTGTCACTTACTCTTTCATATCCTTAATCTGTCCAGAGTTAACATTGGATTATTTTTAGAGTTTATTAATACAAAGACCATTTTTATTTTTAATTGATCTCTTTGATTATTGTTTATCATATCTCTTTTTATTTCTTTTTTTTATGTATTGAAGTTTACATTTATGATGATGGAGTAGTTTTCCAACTTGATTGGGAGTTGATTAAAGGAGAACCTTGAGTTGGAATATCAAGAGTTCAATTGTGATTGGTTCGCTGTTGGTTGGCTTGTTAGTCACTAACTCTAATCCTTCCCAAGGGAGAGGATTAGGACTTGTGAATAGAAGTTGACTTTTAACTTGACTTTCCTTCATTCGTCGAAGGTTAACTAAGTGGAAACAACTACTAATTATTAATTGATCTTGAAAAAATTCCAACAAGGATAGAACTTCCGATTAATCTTCTCCCGATCAAGATCTTTATTTAAATTACATAAATTCTCTGATTTAATTTCCTGTTTATCAAACTCAAAACTATTTTGGAAAACCTCTGATTAATAAAATAGCACATCTTTCTGCAACTCGTTGGGAGACGACCTGGGACTCCTACTCCCAGTATTTTAATTCTAATTTTGTAACAACTCTTTTCTAAATTGATAAGTGGATTTTTGTGGGTTAAGAACTGTACTTGCAACGTATCTCTTATATTAATTTCTTAATCTGCCAATTTCCGCCACGTCACCCAACCAATTCTTCTTGACCCACTCCTTGACTCTGAACAGATTGAGATTTTTTTTAATTAATTCTTTTTTGGTAGTTGTCACATCATATCTGGTTAGGAGGAGTTCTTGTCACATCATAATCTTTTCCCATACCTTCTTCCCTTGATTCAAGGAAAAGAACCTTCAGTTACTTGCTTATTTTCTTAAAAAAAATTTCTTGTTGATAACCGCACCACTAAATGCTCATTAAATCTAATTAACCTCTCTCTACTCAACATTTATTGCAGCCTCTCCCTCTCTCCACTCTAACCCATTCGGCCATCTCTTTAGATTCTCACCATCCAATTCTTCTTCTCTCATTATGAAAAAGAAGGTAGCGCCTAGGAGAAGCAACCGAACCCCACATACCAAAGTTCCTCCATCTTTCTCTACTCCTCACACTCACACGCATATCCATATCCACTCTGCTTCATCTTCTTCAGCTTCTTCTCAGTCAACCGAAGCCATGAGGAGAAAAAGTCATTGCCAGAAAACCTCTTCTAGTAAGAAGATTGGAAAGGAAAAGGAACCTGTAATAGAAGAAGAAGAGTCGCAATCCTCTCCACCACCATCACCACCAAAGAAATCCACTCCACATGCTTCCGGCCGCAGTTCCCAGCGTGGAAAGGGTTATGTTCTTCGTAACACAAGAGAACCTCCAAACTTGGACTCTCTTGATTTCAAAAACAAGTTCAACAAGGGTCATTCTCACTTCGATCCGGCCAGATTCAACTCATGTGCTGCCTATGAGTTCCACAATCAAGTTCTAGCTAAACGTCACTTGTGTGCCTTTCACATAGTGAATCTGGAGACACTGACTGCAAAAGGCATAAACTTTTCTACTCTGTTTGATAATCTGAAGTGGACTCCATTGTTCAACATTCAAAAGCCTGTTTATCCATCCCTGGTTCGCGAGTTCTATGCGAACATGATGTACTATGACGGAGCAATTCACTCCTATGTCAAGAAGGTTCACTTAACTCTGAATAGAGAAATCATCAGCGCTGCATTAGGATATACTGATGAAGGAGCAATTGCATACATGACTGGAAAGTGGGATTTTCAAGTTGGGATCTCCTATCATATTGCTCTAACTCAAACTTGTGAAAATTTCTCTGCACTTGATGGGACGATTCTGACGCATAAGACTCTTGGTCCTGTAAGAGCGCTACTTCACCAAATTATCAATCATATTTTGATGCCTCAGAGTGGTTCCTATCAAAGAGTAACTATTTGTGATACCTTAGTCCTTTTTGCTATTATTACTTCTTCTCCTATTTCATTTGCTTACTTAATGGTGCGTCACATGTGAGAATGTGTACGCAGTGATAAGAAGGCAAATCTGCCTTATGGCATTTTTCTTACATGCATATTTGAACATTTTCATGTTGATTTAATAAATGAGCATGTAGAAAATAAGGTTTTCACCATCAAAGGAGGAGGAGTTTCTACACCCATGAAAAGTAACAAAGGAAAGAGCTCAATGCCCTCTATATCTTCAGATAGTGATCTTGAGAGCCATCCTTCTGAGCCATCAAAGCTTGCTGAATCCATCAAGGACGTTTTAACCGAATTCTCAAATATGTCAAATCTGATGGTACGTTCATACAAGGAAGATCGCAAGCAGGCATATGAAAATGAGAAAGCTTAGATTAAATGTAATGAAAGAGTTAACCTGCTGCTCAAGAGCTTTGAAAATGATATGGCTCATTCTGATGATCTTCTTGACTCTGATGAAAATTTGTCTGATGCTTAGACTATCTGCTGCCCTCTTATGACTGAACAATTTTTAATTTTCTGTCCTTTTGGTTTGAGTATTTTGTATAACTGTTAGTTAGCTGTTCTTGGATACTCTGAACCGTTGTGTTTTGGTGAAAAATAAATATTCTGCCTTTTGCTAGTTGCTCTCATTTGTTTTGCAGGACTCCCATTAATGACAAAAGGGGGAGGAAAGTTAAGAAAAATTGAAAAAAGGGGCCTGATCCAACAAATGAATTGAAAATTGAAAAACAGGGGATGAAATCTGAATGATTAATGATTACCACTATGCTTGTGCTTCAATTGTTTACTTTTCTCTATGATGTATGCTCTGATTTCTGGTTTATGCTCTGAATTACGTGTTATCATGATATGAATTTGCTTGTACTCTGATATCTTTCTGATGTATTTTTCTGCCAATTTTTATTTTTGCTTGATTGAATAGTTTGGCAGGAATCCTATTAACAGGAATTGTTTGTACATGTTAATTTAAAGTATGTTAAGTCTTGGTTATATGTTGAAATATACTCTGAAGGTACTCAAGCATGCTTTAATTTGGTTGTTTTATTGAGCAGAAAATCATTTAGATGATAACAAATCAAGTTTTGATTATCATATTTCATCTGCTCAGAAATCAAGCTGTTCAACATTTATTTAATATTCCATATGTTGAAGACATTGTGGCTGTAAGTTTGGTTTTAAGAATATTACAGGTAAAGCTTCCTTTAATAAAATGGCACATATTAAGGGGGAGCTATGTAACAGATGGAAAGGGGGAGGATTCCAAACCTTCAAAAGGGATTACTCTTAAACCTTACCCTTTTTCAATTCAATTTTTAGTAATGTTTGTCATTAAAGAGGAGATTGATGAGTTTGAAAAACTCCAAATTATCTTGATGATGATCAAAATATTATTAAAAATAATTAATTGTAAAATTATTAAATTAAAATTGTAATTCAAACTAGCTGATTAATAATTTTATTTTTGTGTAGATTTTTATTGGGCTAAATGAATTATGGTCCAAGTAACTTTCAGTCTTTGATACAAAAATTGTTTTATACTTTATGGCTGAATTATTATTTTGTTAGTTGGGCCAGAAAATAATGGAGCAGCCCAAAATCTTGTGTGGAAAGACCAATTTTCTCATTGTCCGAAATTAAAAAAAAAAAGAAAAGGAAGGAGTAGTGCTTGATTTGAGTTCGGTTACCTAACCCCACTAAGGAATGAAATTCAAATTCATTTAACTTGATTTAATGCCTTGGTAAATAGAAAGAGAAAGTTGAAATTGATATGATGGCATTAATTGATTACACGTTACTAGGCATGGGGAGTGTAAACTTAACTCATTTTAATTTCTTCCTTAATTCCATTGAAAGCTTTTCTGCATTCTCTCTCTTCTCTCTTTGGTTGTCACTTCAGTGGGAAAGAAGGAGATGCAAGCTATTAGTAAAAATTACAGAGAAGCTAGAAGTAAGGAAATGGCTAAGGTGATGATGTCCTTAGCAAAAAGAAGATCCAAGTTTTGGCGTGTCTGAGATCTTTGCCACTTATGGTAAGATGTGGTGAAGAAGTCTCAAGACCACCATGCCTAAAAATGGTGGAAAATCCACTTCGGTCAGAGAAGAAGATCCCTGGGATATGGCTCATCTCTACTTTGTACATCCATCACAGGAGGTAGCTACTGTAGCTACGTGGGGAAGAAGCAGAAGATAGAGCAGATGGAGCTGTCAAAGATCAAGGGTTCATTAAGGGTCAGAAATCCTTCTTGGGGACTAAGTCAAGATGAAAGGCTCAGATCGATGAAGCTTGATGAGATGGGATGAGAGTAAGGTAATTACATGTTGGATTTTACATTCGGTTTCCTCCTCTCTCTCTCTCTGGCCGAACCGGTTTTGTTGTTGAAGAAAAAGAAGATTAGCTCGGTTGAATCGTTTCAACCTTGGAGGCTTTTCCTTCTATAATAAGGGTGAACATCCAAGGCTTGAGATAAGGAGAGGAGTGCAAAGCACAGAGTTCTCATAGCTACCCAAGCTAACAGAAGTTCTTCTCCTTCAATATTTTTTATGTTGTATTTTTCTGTTTAGTTTTGTCTGTCTTGAGTCTCATGGTGAAAAAGGCAAACAGTGTGAGGTTTGTAAGAAAAAACCAGTGAGCGGAAAAAGGCAGAGGATACAAAATTAAAAGAAAAAGCCATAGATGTCTTAGAGGTCCTTTGTACATCTGTGTTGTGTATCATGATTCTGTGGGAATCCCCTTGCAAGTTGGGTTAACACTTAGCAGTTGAAAGCTTGGTAGGTGACCAAGTCAAGTTCAGGATTGGGAATAGATTCTGGACTTGTCCCGGATAGGAAGGGTAGTTCCTAGGGAGAATTGGTGTCTGTAATCAAGATGATTATAGTGAAATTCCATCATTGTTGTGATAGAGACTGGATGTAGGCTGTATTGCACTTGGCAGCTGAACCAGGATACTTCTTGGTGTGATTCTCTCTTTCTCTTCTACTCCATTTCTGTTTCTGTTGCTAAGGAGACAAAATTAAAAAATATCTCCTGACTGGGTACGAGACAAAAAGAAAATATCTCATGTCTGGTCAAGAGTCAAAAATCGAAAAAATCTCCTGAAGTTGGTTTGAAAGGCAGCAAGTATTATTCAGCAAAAAGGGGCTAAGATTCAATCCCCCCCTCCTCTTCTCTTAGCCACTGATTACCATCACTCAAGAATAGCTCTTGATCCATTTTGGGGTCAAAGTGTAAATATTATTATGTTTTGTAAAAAAGGACAAATACTAAAAGTTTAGGGGATTAAAGTATAAATATCAAAAGTTAAGAGGGTTAAAATATATTTTTTATAAAATTTTGGAGGTCAAACTATAATTTTCGAAAATTTGAATAAAATATTATTAAAAATATTTAATAATAAAATATTAAATAATATTATTTTATAAAAAATAAAATAATGACAAAAAGGCAATTTTTCTTAAAATTCTTAGGAAAATAACTTCAAGCTCGGAATATCATAATTACCTTTATAAAATATCTAGGAAGTGATAAGAACATGTTAAGGAGACAAAGATGAAAGAAAGATAAAATATTAAAGAAAAGACAAACGTCAAAGAAAAAGAAAGTAAAACTCTAAAGTAAAGATGAAAATCACTTAGAAAAGTGAACTAGAGGCAGTATAGTTACAGTTTAGCATTGCGTTTAGGGTTAAGCAAAGAATGAAAAGTTAAACTGGTTCAGTATAAACTTAATGAACTTATGCTTGGAACAGGTTGATTATTCATACCAAAACTGAAACAATTCACAAAGTAAAAGTCAAAGAGACAAAGAAAGAAAGAATAAAGAAGTAAAGGAGTAAAGAGGAACAGAAAAAGAAAAGAGGCAATAATCAAGAATATGAAAATAATGATGATAACGAGAATGATTATGTGATGATCTGCTGCAAGGAGGCAGTCAGATAGATGGTGGTACAACTAACAAGAATGCTTTCCTGTGATACCTAGCTATAATGCTATTCTGTAAGACAAAAGTTGCTTACAGAGGTATTGAGATATGCACAGTTAAAGTATACTCCTATAAGACAAAGGTTGCTTGCAGTAAGTGTGTTGGGCATATATAGGCTAACAAGTACCGCACTGCAAGACAAAGGTTATTTGCAGTGGGTATTGCCAATAGGAAAGCCTTATTTAGACAAAAGTTGCTGGGTAACGTCAGGAGTGGGTTAGTAACTGACAGATGAACTCATTACCTATACTAGGACTAGACATGCATCATTCTTGTGTGCGCATCATTTTCTATTGTATATTCTCTGTGTTGTGCTTTATTTTTTGTATTTCTTTGTTTGTATTCTGTTATTTATTTTCTCTATTTTCTCTGTTTATTGTATGAATATGCCTTGAAATATTTTACTGTCTGACACAATAGCGGAAGCGATTAACATGACTAATTAGCCCGACTCTACTAAGAACTTCTTAGTTCTTACCCCTTCTCTCCCCCTTCATATGGAAGCAGGAGTACCCTTCCGTAATCTGCTGATGATCGTTCCGCAAAGAAGATTCTGCTCTAAGTAGTCTTCAGAGTCTAGGGTAAATTTCATTATCTGTTTATATGTATATACCATAAGACCCGCCAATGTCTACACCCTATCTATTTACGAACTTTATCCTAGATCCTTCGTATGAGGTTCCTGTTATGTGGGTACTTAATAAAACATCAGAGAGTTGCTCTTTAACGTCGTATGATCGTCCAGAGGAGTAGTAGATGATATTCCGCCTTTTGATGATGTTTCACCTAACTCGAGTTTTGAAGACTTAAAATGTACTTTTTCTCGCTTTTGTAGTTTAGAGGGATTAGGTGAGTATAGAGTCTAGGCTAGTATGGGCGCCAACTTAGGGACTTTTTGAACAGGTCAGGGTCTGAGATGTCGTATGTATATATATGTATATAGTTATTATCTAGCAAATTTTAGGGGTGTTCTAACTGAGATCTATACTCTAATAAAGGCTGGATGACTGTATGTTGTTAACTGCTTGAGATATATATAAAGATGGTTGTTTATAACTATTTTATCTATTAGTATTCGTACATTTATCTGTGTATGTGCTACTTGTTATACCAAACGTTTTCAAAAAAAGTTTACTCGTAAAAACGACAACGCTCTAACAAGGCACATGCTCATATAATAAATAATAGATAATAATTAAGAAGATAAGTTGATAGCACTCAGTTTCCGGTATAATCTACACATACTGAAAATTGGGTCGTTACATTCTCCGACACTCAAGTCAGTAATAATTCAAAGAAGAGAGTGAGAGTGACTTAAGTGAGTATAGGCTTTTAGCCTCCTTTTACCTTGACCTAATGTTGCCTAATATAGACTGAAAAGAGACTAAGCACTTTGAATATACTCGGTTAGCGAATCATAAGCTATGATTATGGTGAGAATTGCAATGTACCGTGATATTCCCAATATGTATTTTAACTATTTTATTGAGTTGTTGGTGATGATGTATCATCATGTTTTTGAGTTATGGGTCGAGTTATAATTTCTTTGGGTCGAGGTATAGGTTTTATTAGCCAAGTTATAGGTAATGGATCAAAACTTGTTTTTTCAGTAATATGTGACAATTATCGAATAATACGGAATTAACTAGATTGTAACGGCCGAATTATAGATATAACGATCGAGTTATGTGTTAGTAATTTATGAGTCATAAAAATTCTAATATTCTTTTGACCTAATCTCCAAATTATAGCTTGTAGTTGTCGAGTTATAATGTCCAAATCAAAATCTATTGCAAGAAATTAATGAGGTAGTAAGTGATTGTGTACCAAAAATCTAAATTTTTTGTACATAAATAATTTTAAAATGACCCAAAAATATGGTAAAAAATAATCAAGTTTCTCCTAAAGGTGTTGGGTAAAATGATGGAACCAAAGGAATATTTTGAGGAGTTGAATTTCTCTTTAGTGAGAACTAAATTGGTGGAAGTGGATTGGTAGAATTTGGAGTGTAGAGTGTCATCTAGTTAAAAGAAAATCAAACTAGATGTCCCTTCACTAATGTCACATGTCGTGAACACTCCTTTTACCCATATACCTCCTTGTCATTGACACCCTGCAGAACTTTAGTTTAACTTGTAAGAATCAACTTCCTCTATTTCTAGTTAAAAAGATTTGAAGTAATGAAAACACCTAAAAATATTTTCTGTTAACTACCTTATTCAGTAACAAATTTTGGGATAAAAGAAGTAGACAAAATATCATATTGTAACCATTGGATAATGGACTCCTTCTCAAAATGGTCTTACACTATAAAAAAACCTCAAACTATCTCTTTAAAAGACCCTTTTTTCTGATACTTAGAAACTCATGTTCATCTTTTTTTTTTCTCAAATTTTTCTCATTATTCTTCATTTTATTCATCAATTTTACAAGTAAAATTGGCATTCGGATGTTCCACCAGAACACTCGACAACAAGATTAATTAATCCTTGTCCAATCTAACAAAGTTTATTCATTTTCATCATTAGTTTTTGTATTACTTATTTGTCATTAATAAAAATATTTTTTTTATAAATTTATTTATCTTAAATCTCTCGTCTTAATCAATTTTTATTTAATCTATTTTTCATAAAACTCACCCGAAATCAGTAAGTTTATTTGAAAGCCGTGGATCAACAAGCCAATAATGTGCCTTCCAAAGATAGAAAACACCTGTTTCAACCATGTAGGATATAAGATCGTAATTTTAGATATTATTACTCGAGGAATAATCCCCATTTTCAAACCCGTAATCTATGTTGCCTTGTTGAGCATCAAGTCACCAACACCAATAAAATAATGACGCTTTCCGATCCGCTCCTCCAACCACCCCACGGTCTCTCTTTCTATTTAAGAATTCATCAGATAGTAATAAGTTATCAAGTGCATTACATAATATATATCTTCACATATTTATTTTTCCTCGAACAAAACTATATAATATGTATTATTATTACGAAACACCATGCTAACTAAATTAGCACTATTATATACCACCGGATAAATGAAGCCTAATCCATTGAAAACTTACCGCAAATGAGTAAAACAAATAGTTCCATAAAACTTGTTAAGGGAGAAGAAGTCAGAAACTTGGGTAACAAGTTACCTGGAGTTAGTTAGAATTCTGTTATGAGAAGAATTCTATTAGAGGCTGTTACAGCTAGTTAGAGGTTGTTAGTGGAGCTTCTGTTATGCTATGAATAAAAGTTAGTTGGGTGCTTTTGTGTTAACACACTAATAACACTTTCTCTCTTCTCTTTGCATTCTCAATCATTCTCGATCATTACTTTCTCTCTTCTCTTTGCATTGTTGTTCTTTTCAATTGGTGCAAGATCACTCATAAAAATATTGTTTCAAATAAAACAGTCTCTCATGTATACTAGGGTCAAAATGATCCAAGATGAGGCGTGAAGTTCACGCACCTATATTAGAAGGTGAAATAAAGAGGACTTGTGAAGCGCACAAACAATGTCCAACCGGTTACGAGGAAAGGAGAAGGAAGACGGTGACGCGCTTTTGTAGGGCTATCACCTACAAATGAGTGTCACAGTGAGTGAGAGGACCCCAAAATTTAAGTAGAGGCGTCAAGTATAATAGAAGATGCATGACATTGCATGTGCACTTCGTATTTGTGGAGCTCAGCTCACTAACTAGAGAAATTATTGAGTATTTTTAACTATTCATATTAAAATAGTAATTTTTTATTTAATAATAAAATATATCTTAAAAATAATATTTATATAAAATATAATACATTTACATAATATTGCATGAATATACAATGGCCAATGAGTAATAACTCGCCAATGAATAATATCTCAAATAACATAGTATTCTCATACTCAATTAAGAGGTTGCGGGTTTGAGTCTTCTATCTTTGGTAATAAATAAAAAAAATGAGTAATAACTCAAATGGCATAGGCTCCCAATACTCAATTAAGAGGTTGCGGATTCGAGTCTCCTATCTTTCCAAATTTTAAGCCAATGAGTAATAGCTCAAATGGCATAGACTCCCCATACTCAATTTACTCAATTAAGAGGTTGCGGGTTCGAGTCTCCTATCTTTCCAAATTTGCCAATGAGTAATAACTCAAATGGCATAGTCTCACTCAATTAAGAGGTTACGGGTTCGAATCTCCTATCTTTGATAAAAAAAATAAAAAAAATACAATGATGTTTAGATAAAATACTTGAGTACGATTTTTTTAGTCAAAAATTAATAAAAAATTTTAAAGTCATACTTATATGATTTATAGTTTTAAGATTTTAAAATTTAGATATTTAAAAATATTCAAAAATTAAATTTAAAATCATATTTTTTTAAATCACACAATTTTTTTACCATGTTTTAAAATAATAAAATAAAAAAGAAAAAGAAAAAAATATTTAATAGAAAGATAAATCATGAGGATGACAAGTGTTTGGATCCATGTCACAGTATTAATCATCCAACCAACATTCAACTTACTACACTATTCTGCATGCATATGTGTCACCTGCCGTCTCCCTCAAGTCTAAATATGAATTTGGTTCAGATGCATCCCAAACAATATAATGTATAATGTACCACTATCTAAATTATGGTAGACAACTTGCATGATTCAAAATTATATTATATAAAATTAAAATATAAATAAATTGATAATGAAATGCTAATAATAATACTAATTATTTATAGTATTATACTCCTTTTAAATAAAAAAATATTATGTTAGATAACTAATGATTTTCTTGAACAACATAAATAACGAATTTTAAAATGACCCAATTTAAATAAAATATACTACACTCTAAAATACTCATCTAAATCTAAATATTAGAATAACCATTCACACACCTAATAAATTGACCATCCGATATATTCATTATTCATATTGTTTAATATTTTTATTATCTACCTATACTTTTTATAAAAAAAATATGGCCAACAATTTTAATAAAAAAATAAAAAATAAATAAATATTATACTTAACGCGATGAGATAAGAGGAGCTAAAAAATTTAGATATGAAAGTAAGATGAGTATTATATTTAACATTGTAATTTTTTGTGTTTTTTAAAACTATGGAAAGTACACAAATTAGATCCTCTGATTTGTGTTTAAAAAATTTTAAAAATTTTGGATACCCTCTGATCTGTGTTTAAAAAATTAAAAAAATTTGGAGTACACAAATCGGATCGTCCGATTTGTGTACTCCAAATTTTTTTTAATTTTTTAAATACAAATAAGACGATCCAAATACAAAAAACGGACCCTTAAAAATCCAGCGATCCAATTTATATTTTATAAATTAAATTATTTCATATTTTAAAAAAAATATCTTAATAGATTATAATTTAAAAAAACATCATTATTAACCTAATATTAAAAATAAAAATGTGGATAGGAGGTGTGGATTGAAAGAACGACCCCTCGTAAGGTTAGAAGCCGGCACAGTATGGAAAAAAAAGCGTGACCGCTTGTCTCGAATTTGCCGCATGACACGTAACCTCCCTTTTAAAACACCGCTATCCTTTTTAGGCGGCGCCTCTTCCCAGTTCTCCACAGTCAAACACTCCCTTCACTTCCCTTCCCTTCCTTTCAGTAGTTATACTACTACTATTATCACATTTGCAGTAATTTTTATATCCTTTTTTTTCATTCTCTGATCTCTAATTTTAATAAATAATTTATTTGCACTTTCCTCCTTCGCCAACTGTGTATATAAACCCAACACAGCTCCAAAACGAACTAGGCACATAACTGAATACAATACACATATCATTGAACGTTGTGGTGTATTTGGATTTGGAAATGCGAAACCCATTATCGTCGATGACTATCAAGAAAAAGCATCCCGCTAGCAAGAAGGAGCCAAACAATAATATTGCCAAGGAGGTTCATTACAGGGGTGTAAGG
Source organism: Arachis hypogaea (assembly GCF_003086295.3). Classification (NCBI taxonomy): domain Eukaryota; kingdom Viridiplantae; phylum Streptophyta; class Magnoliopsida; order Fabales; family Fabaceae; genus Arachis; species Arachis hypogaea. The sequence continues at coordinate 11,573,026 of NC_092053.1, read as the reverse complement.
AAGAGGCCATGGGGTCGTTATGCCGCCGAGATCCGCGATCCTGGAAAGAAGAGTCGCGTCTGGCTCGGAACATTCGACACAGCTGAGGAAGCCGCCATGGCCTACGACGCCGCCGCCAGGCAGTTCCGCGGCGCCAAGGCCAAGACCAATTTCCCTTGCGCTTCCCACCACGAAAACGACGACATCTTCGCCGTCGCCGGCAGAAAATGCGGCATCGTTGAGTCTTATCCGATTGATTCTGCGTCTGAGCGTGACGTGACACGGTGGACAGAAGTAGATCGGTTTTTTCCGTTTGTTCCATACTGTGGCGGTGAGGGCGTAGTTGCACCGGTGGGTCCGGTTTTTTTGCCTGAACCGGTTGGTAGAGTTGAGTTCGTTGGCAAGCAGAGTTGTTGTCCTTTTCGGTTCGAGCCGGTAAGGATGGATGGGTTTAGTGCACGATCTGGAAGTGGGGCCCAGAGTAACTCGGATTCAACATTAGCCGTCGATTGCAAACCAAATGGAGTTCTTAATCTTGATCTGAACCTCGCTCTACCCATTGGCCATTGATGCTTGACCTTCACCTTCGTTTTACATCGTTTTTACCCTACTAATAATACAGGCTTCTTTTTCTTTTTTTATTTTCCAATTTCACTTTCCCTTTTAACATCATGTTGAGGATATAAGGTGCTGATGTAGATATTTTCTTTCTTCTTTTATAGTCTTATTATTGTTGTTATAGTTATATTAATTAATAACAAGCTTAACAAGTTATATTAGTTATCTGGATCGAATATCTCTTATATATGATTTTATGCCAACAAAATTTATTTGATCTAGCATTTTAATTTGGAAAACGTTAAATTTTTTCTAATTATTTTTTTAATAACGAATTAATTTCTTAAACCTATAAAGTTAAGAGAGTTACATCTTGTCAAAAATAAGGGTAAGAATAAACTGGGCGAAAGCAACATGTTTATTAATTTTTTTTTTTGGTGACTACATGTTTATTAATTATACACGTTAAATTAAGTAGTAATAATAAGAAGAAGAAGAAAAAGAAAAAAAAAAAAAACAAGGTAGGATGAGTCAACACTCAACCACAAAGTTAAAACGTTTATTATATCGTCTTGTTTTAGCTCACTTAAATATTATAAGTTTACTGGGTTAGGATATGTAATGGATACCATGTTTATCTATTTTATATTGGATATTCGTACTTTTGTGATCGTATATATAAATGTCCAATTATATATATTTTAACTATTGTTGGAGCAGAAGAGAAAAGTTTGTTTGAATTTTTTTGTCATTTTTATGTTTGGTAAAGTTTTTATTACGTAAATATAGAAATAATTTTTGTTTTCAACCTAGTTTATTAAAAGCTAAAAATTCTAATTTTTTCGTTTACTTTTTCATGTTGGATTGAACTTTATGTTTTATGTATCAATTATGTACTTTATTATTTATATGTTTATTGTTTATTTTTATAATACTTTTTTTTAATACTCTCTCATGCATATTATTATTTTTTATAAAACTTCTGTTTTTTTATATGAGTTCTTCTATTGTTATTGTTTTTTTTTGTGAAATATTTTTTTTTACTTTGTATTATGATTTTATTAATTTTTATTAGAGTACCAAAGAATATTGAGAGTATTTAAAAAATATTAAAATTTATTTAAATATTTAAAATAAATATTATAAGATAACATAAAATAATTATTTAAATTTATGTTTTTTTCTGTAATTTTTCATCTAAAAATGATTTTGAATAATGTAATCTAAACAATATTTAGTTTACTATAGTCCATTTTAAATAAAAATTATCAAACATAAACTACATTAATACTAACTCATTTTTTATCAAAACCAATTTTACAAAATTAATTTTATACAAATATCCAGTTATAAACGATAATCCAAACACACGTTTAACCAATACTTATTTGTTAATTAAAAAGGAACAACAGTGCCAATAATAATGTATAGGAAGGCTTTAGTATTACATTACATACAATCAATCAATTAATTATTAGCCTTTGGTTTTAATAAAGAATGAATCGAACCAACACACACACAAAATAAAATATATAAACACACACATACACACAATAATAATCCTCCTATAATTATTCTATGCCACTTTTAAATTTTACAGTGTATACTTTCTACATGCCAGAAATAATATATATTTGTTAATGAGTTTATCTAACTTATATTCCAAAGATGCATGTTAAGATAATAAATTAAATTTTTTTAAATATAAAAATTTAAATTTTTAATATATTTTTTTATTTATTAAATAAAAATATTTAAAATATTTTATTAATAATAATTTTATTATGTGTTCTTATGATATATGTTAGTTAAACTCTTGTTAAATTATATATATATATATATATATATATATATATATATATATATATATATATGTGTGTGTGTTAATGGCAGTATTAAAAAAAATAGCCAAAATTTAATTTATTTTATAATCATTAATTAGTGTAATAATTAATAAATATTAAATAAAATAAATTTAAATTATTTTAATATTTTCGATACGTTAAATATTCAAATTTTATGAAATTTAGTACACTTAAATGATAATATAACTTAATTCAACAATTGATCCATGCGGTTACGATAATTTAACAGTTGGATCGGATGCAATCGTAAATAAAAGAAAAAATTATTTAATTATATAAGTTAAATAAAAATGGACTCCTCTATGTATGTAATCATTACAAATTTGTAACAATCTAGGACCTCATATAAGAAAAAGAATGTTAAATTCTAGTTGTTGCTATCTCACCCCAACTCTAAAACAAAGGATTTTATGTTTTACAGAGGAACCAATTAAGAATCTTACTATGGAGTATTTATATAATGTGTACAATGAATTATTTATTTAGTTCAATATGAGTTAGAGAATGAATATCTAGAATAAAATATTAATTATTTCTCAAACACAATATATCCATATTATCCAGAATAACCATCCAAATACTATACAGAGATAATAAATATCTAATATCCTATTAAATCGAACATTCCTAAATACACATATACTCTCTATATACTCATTTTGGGTATCAAACTCTTGACCTTTTAGATCTAGAACTCTGATACCATGTCATGATACCACTAATTCTAAAAGTTTCAACTGATGGAAATAGATAACACTAATGATTATATCTAGACATTCATAAACTTCTATTGTATACATTGTACAAATATTCTATTAACTCTCTATACTTTCTCTATAAATATATATAAAATATTATGAAAAATGCAAAGGTATCAGTATAAATGTCCTAATTGATCTATCCTAAATTCCTAATCCACTAGTTAAGTCGAAAAAAAGGTACTAAATTGAATAGTTGATATAGACTTATATCAATAAATTGGGCTGCTATTATAATAATAATAATAATAATAATAATAATAATAATATATTTTATTTAATATTTATTAATTATATTATTAATTATTATAATAATTAATAAATATTAAATAAAATAATTTTTTATTATTTTTTATTAAACATTTTCAATAATAATAATAATGGTTAGTTTGGATTTTGGGGAGTTTAATTTACACTGATGACAAAATCAAAGAAAAAAGAAGAGCAAATGTGACCCACAGAAAGATAAGTGGGTCAAGAATGCAGGATGAGGAGGGAATTGAGGGAATTGTATTTGGGTATGGTAGGGTACAGTGTGGAGGGGTGGAGGTACAGAGTGGAAGGCACGTGTATTGATTTTGCCGTCCAAATAAATAAGTGTTGTAATAATACGTGAATGTGTGCTAGTTTTGGAAATTGGGGGAGGGAAAGAAACAAAGAGAGGGACATGGGATTGAGTGAAGAAGAAGAGAACCTTGTACATGTGGAGTGGTGCCGTCACCTGCCGCTTTCTCTGGTGGGCCTTTACCGCTGTGTGTGCGTCGGCGCGGAATCTGTGGACACTCCATTCCATTCCGCATCACACCACACACAGTTGCTTGTCGCTTTCGCCCTTTGCATTTCTAACCATTTCTTTTGCCAAATTAGCTAAATTATATTCATCACATTAAAATCAACCTAAATTTTAGCTATATTTGGGGGACCATTTTTAATTGCTTAATGAGTACACCTTTTAAAGAGAAAATTATATTAACTATGTTTAAGTAAAATAAAATTTATCAAGACTAATCTAAGTAGATTCGTCAAATAATATCTCAGTTATTTGAGAAATTGATATTATTAAAATGATTAAATTCTAAAATCATATGAATAGAATTTAATTAAATGTTTTTTTTTTTTGAATTTATGTAAATCAAACCAACCAAATTTAATTTACATATCTTTATATAAATAATTAGAAAATTCAATTTATGCAAAAAAAAAACTTCAATCGAATTAACGCAATTGAATTTAGTAGTATAAGAGAGAGTGTTTTAATTTTGTACCACTCAAAATAAATTGAATTAGATAAATTCGATTTACTTAAAATAATTAATTCACAACATACTCACACAATTTTTTTTTTCAAAAATAATAGGTTATATTTAAAATATATAATACAACGAAAATATATTGTCAATACAAGAAGGATGTATCGTATTGTTTTCATAATTTTAAAAAAATACCCTAAAATTTAATAATTGAGTATTATACCAAAATTATATTAATATGTTAAAAAATAAACGCTTTCCTAGGGCTAAAAAAATATATTAGAAAGACGTAAAGTTATTGAGAAAGGCCTGTGATGAAAAATAGAATTTGGCAGCAATGTCAACATCTTCCCTGACCCTTAGCTCTCTCACCCTCATCCATTCTTACTGTCATGTAACACTGCAACTGTTGATTTGGCAATTCCCCTGCTATGGGTCAAGGATCTGTTTAGCCGAAACAAAACATGGAACAATCAGCTTATCAATAGGGTGTTTTCTTAGGACATAGCTCAACGTATCACTGAAGTAAAAACCGAGAATGAAAAATATATATTTATCTAGGCTTATAATAGTGATTAATATAACTATTATTTTAAAAATTTATTAAAAATATAATTATCAATTAATTTTTTTCATTCTTTTTATAGTTAACTTTTTGTTTTACACATAATTTTTATCTATATTATTTTTTTTATTTTATAGAGTACATGTAGTACTCATTTTTTATCTTTCTTTCACTTAATTAAAAAAAATAATGATAAAGATGTGTATGAAAAATGATAAAAAATAATAAAAATAAAAAATTTAAAAAATAATAAAATTAAAGATGATTTAAGATATTAAATATAAAAATAAAAATAAAATATTTTTAGTAAGTAAAATTAAGCGAGAAAAAAGAGTTTCTTAAATTTAAATTTTTATATCTACTTTAAATTAAATAAGATTGAAAAAATAAATAAATTCAAAAATATTTATAAATTTTTATTTTGATTATTACATATGGTAACAACCTAATGATTTTAGTATTATATTTAAATTAATTCACATTTCATTATTCTATACATTAAAAAAATTAAATAACTTATAAAATTTTTATTTTTATTTTTATTTATTAATAATTTATTATTTATTAAAATTTTATTTAATAAATAACCAGAAAACTACGGAGTATAGTTCCGTAAATTTATTTATTTATTCATTGAAAAAATAATTTTTAAAGGATTAAAATAATAAAAAATAGTTTAAAAGATTTGTATAATATGATAAAAATTTAATATTAACTATATATATTTTAAAACATTTTAAAGATGAAATTTTTATGCGACTGTTTGATAGTATAATTGGAAAAAAAATAGTTTTCATCTTTAAAATTTTATAATTTTACATTAATTTTTTTGTTTTTATATTTTTTTGTAAATGACAAAAAAATTAAAAAGAGTTTAGACATTGAATTTTATTCTAATATTTTGCATGGATCTTTTAAATAATTATCTAAATTCTTACCAAAATTTAGAGTAAATTTATAATTTATTGATTAAATATAAAATAATTTAAAATTTTGCTATTCTATACCGTAATGAGTAATAGCTCAAATGGCATAGTCTCCCATACTCAATTAAGAGGTTGCGGGTTCGAGATCAATTAAATCTCAATACAAGTCTACGTAATCTGCATGGCTGAGACAACGAGGGATGAAGATCGGATCGAGAAAGACAACCTGAAAGGAGGTAGGAATATGATTTTACTGGAAGAGGCAGACATATCAGTGACAAAGGGGATAATTCCTTCAAATTCTTTTTTAATAAAGAAGTGGATGTCTTGCGTGTTGAACGTGGTTCTCCATGGCTATTCAAAGATTATGTGCTCCATGTCAAGAGATGGAAGGAAGATCAGATCTGTGATGAAGAGATTATTTCCAATTTTCCAGTTTGGGTTCAATTTTGGGGTTTGCCAGAATCGTTTAAAACCCTCGAAGTTGGACGTAAATTGGGAGAGAATCTGGGCACAGTGTTGGAGGTAGGTAAATTTCAGATGCGAGGCAGAGAAACTAGGATTGTGAAAAGCCAAAATCAATATCGATGCTACCAGGCAAGTGAGAGATCAGTTAATAGTGGCAGGACCTAATAAAAAGGAGGTAGAAGTGGCACTGCGCTACGAGAGACTTGGAAAGTTCTGTACCTATTGCGCAAAATTGGGGCACGAGGTGAAAAACTGCCATGATCTGCTGAAGGACACAGAGAGTGAGATGGTAAAAGAGGATGACATTGGCGAATGGGTTAAAGCTAGCCAAGTGGGAACGCGAATCTACTCTGAAGGAGAAAGAACATTCAACAACTCAACCCAAAACCAGAATAAGGCCACTCAACGTAAGAAAAAACCGGTTTTAAACTGCTTATTGAAAGAATTTGCAGGGATGTCAATGCAAGAAGGGAAACAAAGTTTGAAACCACAAGACACTGGTAACAGGGCAGCACCTGAGTCACCTCAATCAGCCAATTCTAGAACAGAATGCATGGAGGTTATCATAGCTGGTCAGTCCAATACCAAGGAGGATGAAGGGCAGCTTATGCAATTCGCTATTGGGGAGTGTCTCACCACAGAAAAAGGTAGGAAGTGGAAAAGGTTAGCAAGACAAGGTGCTGCAGAGTCAGATACTAAAAGTGAACCCAAAAAAAGGTTGATGAGTGGTATAGCTGAAGTAACTACAAAGAAAGCAAGAACAGAGGATGAAAATGCAGTTGAACATATGGTGGAGGGTGCCAGCCTACAAATGGCACCCAAGGCGCCATAAGAACTATAGTTTGGAATTGTCGGGGTTTGGGGAGACCCCTGACAATTCACACCTTAAAAGGGATCTGTAAATCCCACTCCCCCGAGATTGTGTTTATAAGTGAAACAAAGAACCAATCTCGACAGGTGGAAGTAAAACTTCGGGTATGCGGCTACGAAAACTGGCATATTGTTAACCCGGCAGGAGTGGCAGGAGGACTTGTGCTAGCTTGGAAGGACAGCATCAATGTTCAAATTATTAGCAGTGGAGAATTTTTTGTGGCAGCCGAAATTAAGGAAGTCGGAAGCAGTGAGGTATGGGCGTTCATTGGTGTCCATTTGAGTTGTTCAGAACAAATTCGATCCTTACAGTTTGAGGAGCTTATAACAATGAGCCAACACATGGAAGGAAAAGTGGTAATAGCAGGCGATTTTAATGCTATAACAAGCCAAGCGAAAAAGGAGGGTGGAGGCCAAAAATCAGCAACCACCATTGCAACATTCACTAATTTTATTGACAGTAACGAATTGGTGGATATTGGAATGGTGGGGCACCCTTTCATGTGGACAAATCGAAGACAAGGAGAGGATTTGGTGAAGGAGAGGCTTGACCGCTATTTAGTTGGGATGGAATGGAAGTTGAAGTTTCCGAATGCAGTGGTGCACAGGCTCACAGAGTCAGGCTCGGATCATGCTCCAATTTTGATGGAAACCGAACCTCAATCCTGGCATAGTAAAAGGCGGTTTAAATACCAGGAACGTTGGTGTGGAGAAGAGGATGTCAAGAGAATTGTCAGTGAAGTGTGGAGAATGGAAGTTGTAGGCTCGGCTATGTTCTCCTTGGCCCAAAAGTTGAAAGTTTGTAGACATAGACTAGTTCAATGGCAGAAAACTCACAAAGCAAACTCCCAGAAAGAAATTGAGGACCTTCAAGCTAAACTAGAGGAGTTGCGGGTGGCTGGAATCAATGGGGGAGAGGAGGTTACCAGTTTGGAAGAGAAGTTGGAGCTGGCATATTTGAAAGAAGAGAGCTATTGGCGAGAAAAATCTAGAATCAAGTGGCTAAAAGAAGGAGATCAGAACACTAGATTCTTTCACCAAAAATTTCAATCAAGGATGCGAAGGAACAGAATTTGGAGATTAGTGGGGAGGGACAATGAGATTGCATCGAAACCGGAGGATATTGCAAAGGTAGCTGAGGACTACTTTTGCGATATTTTTACTTCTTCTTGTTCGGCTGATCCGAATCCATACTTAGAGGATTTGGAGTCTAAGGTTACAGCTTCCATGAACCGTAGGCTCCAAAGGCCAGTAACTATGGACGAGGTCAAAAGAGCTACATTTAGTGTTCATGCTCAGAGTGCTCCTGGTGATGACGGGTTTACAGCTAAGTTTTTTCACTTTTTCTGGGATATAGTTGGAGGTGACGTTTTTAAGGCAGTGAGAAGTTTCTTTCACAGTGGCAGAATTTTAAAAAGCTTCAATCATACTCAAATTTGTTTGATTCCAAAGGTGCCAGATGCCAGTGACATGACTCAGGTACGACCGATCAGTTTGTCTTCAGTTATGTATAAAATTATTTCTAAAATTATGGTGCACCGATTACAAGGTATTATGAATAAAATTATAAGTCCAAATCAGAGTGCGTTTCTCAAAGGAAGACTCATTTCAGATAATATTCTAATTGCCCATGAATGTATGCACTATTTGAAAAATAAGAGAAGTGGGGCAGAGCATGAGATGGCTATTAAACTAGACATGAGCAAGGCTTATGATAGGGTTGAATGGCATTTTTTATGGTATATTATGGATAAGCTGGGGTTTGATGCTAAATGGATTAACTGGACTAAGGAATTGGTAACGACTGTTTCTTACTCTGTTGTTGTGGAAGGTCAACCATTTGGCTATTTTAGGCCAAATAGGGGCATCCGACAGGGTGACCCCCTATCTCCATATCTCTTTCTTTTTTGTGCAGAAGGACTTTCCTTCTTGCTACACAAGGCAGAGCAAAACAGATTAATTCAAGGAGTTCAAGTTAATCGGAGATGCCAAACAATTAATCACCTTTTGTTTGCTGATGATTCAATCCTTTTTTGCAAGAGCGCACCTAATACAAGCCAAAGCATTCTAGAATTGCTAGAGACCTATGAGGGTTTTAGTGGGCAAAAAGTCAATTTGAATAAGTCGGCTATCTTTTTCAGTCACAACACTCCTCAGAACACAAGACTAGCAGTTGCTCAGACACTAAATATTGAACATATCGGAGCACAAGACAAATACCTGGGACTGCCCTCTATAGTTCAAAAATCAAAGAAAGCAACCTTTGGAGCTATCAAGGATAAAGTTCAGAAGAGGATTATGGGTTGGAAAAGAAGTATATTGTCATCAGGTGGCAGGCACACGCTATTGAGAGCGGTGGGGGAGGCGATTCCTATTTATACACTCTCTTGTTTCAAGCTCCCGGACACGCTGTTGACTGAGATTCATAGCATGCTCTCGCAATTTTGGTGGGGTCAAAAAGGCGCAGAACGAAGAATGGTTTGGATTAAATGGGACACAATGACGAGACCAAAGAAAGATGGAGGGCTGGGGATCAAGGATCTAAGGGCGCAAAATTTGGCTTTATTGGGCAAGCAATGTTGGCGTCTAATGAAATACCCTAATTCTACTATATCAAGAATGCTCAAAGCTAAATATTTCAGATATACAGATTTCCTACATGCAGAGATAGGAAGCGTACCGTCGTGGGGTTGGAGAAGTGTTCTTGAAGGGCGCAAGGTGATCGAGAAAGGCTTGTTATGGAAAATAGGCTCTGGCACTAATTTTCACATCTTCCATGACCCCTGGCTCCCACCACCAGTGCCCCTTAATGTCCCTCAAAATGCACTCACAATCCCGCCAAATATGCAAGTGTATTACGTTAGTGCATTACTAAATCCTAATAGAAGTTGGAATAAAAATCTGATTGAGTCGATTTTTTCAGTTGATATATGCAATAAAATTTTTTTAATCAAACCAACAGAGGAGGAGGATGAAGTTAATTGGTGCTGGACAAAATCTGGTATATATGAAGTTGGGTCAGGATACAAAATTGCTTATGGATTCTTTCATTCTCCTATTTCATTGAGGTCCCAGAACATACACAACAGAGTCTGGAATAGCATTTGGGAGTTGAAATTACCACATAAAATTAAGATTTTCTATGGAAAAGTCTTCATGAAAAGCTTCCGGTGTTGCAACAAGTTCACAGCCGGTTCGCATCCACTCCTGCCACTTGTCCAAGATGCATGTTGAAGGCTGAATCAATTTCTCATGCTTTGTTCCAATGCCCCCTGTCTTCAATAATATGGAGCCTAAGCTTAATAATCCCTGACCTATGGATGAGAGAAGAAGAAACTTTTTTCAATTGGTGGCAACGAGTCTTATCCTGGGCAGTGGCTCAATTCGACGGTAGACAAAAGACCCTCCTCATAGCGGCGTTGTGTTAGAGCACTTGGAAAGCGAGGAATCGGTGTGTTTTTGAGAAGGTAATAAGCCCAGCACCAGAGATAGTGAAAGAAGCTAGCAATTTAGTGCGTGAACTCGTGAACCATACCTGATAGATGCTACTTTTTCTTTACTCTTACTTTACTCTTCTTTAAGCTCTTAGTCTTTCAGTCACAGCTGATGATAAATGGGAATACCCAATTCTTTTGTACTTCCTTATGGAAACACTTTTATTTTATATTAATAAAATAATATTTATCTTTAAAAAAAAATCTTAAAAAATTAAAAATAATTAAAAATGTTTAAGCTAAAATTGAAAAAATATATTTTTTATCTATTAGAATTATGGATGAAAATAAAGAATATTTTGAATATAAATTTTTAAATTTATTTTTAATTAAATAAAATTAAAAAAATAAATAAATTTAATAATATTTATAAATAACTAATATTTAAATAATATTAATAAATTTTTATATTAATTTTGTTATATATAATAATAATTTAATATTTTTTTAATGTTATTTTTTAATTTAAATTTAAATATTTTATATATTTTAAATTTAAATAATTTAAAATATTTTATCTTTTTATAATTTATTTTTAATTATTAATATTTAATTTATAATTTTAAAATAAAAATATAAAATTAATTTTTTAAACTCAATAAAAAAATGGCTAGACAGACATTATAGTGGCTAGTGAACCGCTTGTTCCTTTAATGAGTTTGGAAATTTTTACTTCATTTACGTGCTTCCAAATTTAGACAGCTGCATCTTTTTTTTTTTTTTTTGTGATGAAATAAATTTTTTTTTAGAAAAAAAAATCGAGTCTCTCCGCTTCGATTTATGAAGAGAATGAAAAAACAAGTGATGGCCAGTTATAATTTTGTGTTTTTGGGATAGAAAAGTGGTTTGAAAAAAGAAGGAAAAAAAATTTCACATATTGATTTAATTTTCGAATTTAGTAATGAGATTCTATGCATAGCTGAAGAAATCAGGAGACAGAAACACACGTTTAAGCCCATAATTTTAAATTCAGAGTTAATTATTTTATTAACAAATTACTATTAATAAAGTATAATAGACTATTAGTAACACTCCTAATAATATTAGTCAAGAATTTTCTTTCAAAAAAGTTGTATTGGGAAAAAAATAAGAATACTCAAAATTTGTTATATAAAAATAATAATTTTAAAAAATTATCTTATTTTAAAAAATTAGTATTTTATTTCTTTCCGAAAAACACATAAAGTTTATTATTTATGTATTTTTAATAAAATATTTTTTTTAATAGAATATCCTTGTAACTAGAATATAAATTGTAGCGGAAATATAATTCTTTTTTATATCTTAAAAAAAATAGAATATTTATTTGCATGCTCTAATTATGAAATAAATCTATCCTATTAAATTTTGTATATATCAATAATCAATTTATCCAAAGTAAAATTGAAGACGACAAAGAACAAATCATGCTCTTATATAAAATGGCGTTAATGTTTTGCTTTTGGTCATTATAGTGGGGTTAATTTTATATAAGTTTATTCTTAAAATACTTAGAAGGCTTTATCGCTTTTGGTTGAATTTTATTCACTGCATTATTAAAATTAAATAGAGTATTGTTCTTGCACATATTTGATAGTACGATAAAGTGGAAGTGTGTTAATTCTCCTGCGAATAGATAATCTATATGAATTGCTTTTTACACTTGTCCTGACATTCTCTTCATAAATCAAAATGGAGAGACTCGATTTATATAGCGATACAAAATATTTTTGGATGATTTATCCTGATAAAGTAAATTGAATTTTTTTTAATTGGATTTATTTTGAAAGGTACAAAATTGAAGTTAAAGCACGCTCTTCTGTATTATCAAATTGAATTGAGTTAATAATTTAATTTATATTAATTAAAATTGTTGTGTATAAATCGAAATTTTTTTATTTGACTTGTGCGAAAATATTCAAATTGAATTTAGCTGATTTAATTTATATAAATTCAAATAGGATAAACATATAACCAAATTTTAATCAGGACATTTGTCTAATTTTAGATTTTAATTATTTTATTAAGATAAATTTTAGTAGTTATTTTTTTATAAAATATTTAATTAGATTTTTATAAAAAATTTAACATTTATGGAAAATCAATGTTAAATTTTAAATATTTATTCTCAACTTTTTATTTATTTTAAATTTAGTTATTGATACATATCAAAATTATTATTAATTAAAAATTTTAATTTTGATTTTAATGAAATATATTTTTCATGAATTTTTAATCAGCAATATATGTCCTGAAATATATGTGTTAATTTTTTTATTATTAATGCCCCTTTCTCTTGCTCTTTTCTTGTTTATGCATGCAAGTTGAATGAACATTGATGACCCTTTTATGGCGTTACTACTTGTCTTTTCTACCCATTTAAGTCATAGCCATACATAAAATGCGCGCGTTGGGGTCTCCCGTGAACAGTGCATTGAAGCAGCTACGCATAATTGTGATTTATGACGTGGTTTGATTGAGAAGTTGTCGCCACTCGCGGTTATTAAATTAAGTGGGAAGTGGGATCTATCAACTCATATATTAGCATGCTATGTGGCTCACTCATGCAAAAATTTTCGATTATTGATTATTGATTAAAATAGGCTACTTCAACCCCAAGTTCCTAATGGATTTTGGCGGCTAATGCTCGAGTAAATAATTCGAATCACGATTTCTTTCTTATAAAATGCCTAAAAGTAGTGGTTAATTAATATTTTTATTCATAATAATATTATGAAAATATAAATTTTTTAAAATTATGATCCACTTTGTTCTAATAATAAAGATTATACATGATATAAAAAATATATAGAATCAAACTTTTTTTACAAAAGAAAAGTCGTAAAATGACAAAAGTCTTTAGACTAAAAAGACTAGGATCTTTGTAGATAAAAAATCAAATAATAAGATTTTTAGTTATTATTTTTATATGAAAAAAGGTCTAATTTTTTTATTAATAATTAATTTTAACATTCGTTATCTAAAATTTACAACAATTTAACGTATATATTTTTATATTTAATTAGGTATTAAGTCTATTGTACAAATAGAAATAATTAATTTTTATATTTATTATTTAAAAATAATATTTTTTCTCTTTTTGTATATAAAAATATAATTAGATATTAACATAAAAAAATTATATTGATAGTTATAAAATTAACTTAAATTTTTTTTTTTTAAACAATTGAATCTTGATTCTAACTTTTAATTATAACATTAGTATTCTTTTCAAATTATATGTAATAAATATTTAAAAGAAAAAAAATAAAAATATAGATTAAAAAGATAAATGGTAAAAATTTAAAACTAAATAGAAAACTAAAAAATATGTATATAATAATAATAATATTTTTTATTTAGATTATATTATTTTGTTAATTTTATGTTCTGTATAACAGAAAGGTAGAAAAAAAATAGAGAATGAAAGAAAAGAGAGAGAAAGATAAAGATGAAGAATGAGAGTGAGAATTTGTTAATTTTGGAAGAAAAAAATTATTTTAATTGTAATTAAAAAATATTGTATGATATATTTTGATTTGTCAAATTACTAATATAAAATATAAATTATACATAGAGTGAAAATGATAGAGAGAAATAAAAAAATGGATAGAAGTAGATGTGAGAATTTAAGAAGGGAGTTTAATAATTTTGGATGAAAATATTTTCTCTCGATTTTAATAAATAAAAGAGCGTTATGTGATACATTTGGTTATTAAATTATACTAATATATGATTTCGTACTCTTTACAGAATAATATATAAAATTATATAAAAATTTTTATTAAAAAAAATTAAATAAAAATATATATAAAATAATAATTATAAATATTTTACAAAATTATTATTAAAATTTAAAATTGTTGTGTATAAATCGAATTTTTTTTATTTGACTTATGTGAAAATATTCAAATTGAATTTAACTGATTTAATTTATATAAATTCAAATAGGATAAATATATAACCAAATTTTAATCAGGATATTTGTCTAATTTTAGATTTCAATTATTTTATTAAGATAAATTCTAGTAGTTATTTTTTTTATAAAATATTTAATTAGATACTTTTATAAAAAATTTAACATTTATAGAAAATCAATGTTAAATTTTAAATGTTTATTCTCGACTTTTTATTTCTTTTAAATTTAGTTATTGATACATATCAAAATTATTATTAATTAAAAATTTTAATTTTAATTTTAATGGAATATATTTTTCATGAATTTTTAATCAGCAATATATGTTCTGAAATATGTGTGTTAATTTTTTAATTATTAATATCCTTTTCTTTTGCACTTTTCTTGTTCATGCATGCAAGTTGAATGAACATTGATGACTTTTTTATGGCGTTACCATTTTCCCTTTTTGACCCATTTAAGCCATAGCCATACATAAAATGCGCGCGTTGGGTCTCCTGTGACCGGCGTATTGAAGCAGCTATGCATAATTGTGATTTATGACGTGGTTTGATTGAGAAGTTGTCGCCACTCGCGGCTATTAAATTAAGTGGGAAGTGGGATCTATCAGCTCATATATTAGCATGCCATGTGGCTCACTCATACAAAAATCTCCTATTATTGATAATTGATTAAAATGGGCTACTTCAACCCCAAGTTCCTAATAGATTTTGGCGGCTAATGCTCGAGTAAATAATTTGAATCACGATTTCTTTCTTATAAAATGCCTAAAAGTAGTGGTTAATTAGTATTTTTATTCGTAATAATATAATGAAAATATAAATTTTTTAAAATTATGATCCACTTTGTTCTAATAATATAGATTATACATGATATAAAAATATATAGAATCAAACTATTTTTACAAAAAAAAGTCGTAAAATGACAAAAGTCTTTAGACTAAAAAGACTAGGATCTTTGTAGATAAAAATTCAAATAATAAGATTTTTAGTTATTATTTTTATATGAAAAGTCTAATTTTTTTATTAATAATTAATTTTAACATTCGTTATCTAAAATTTATAACAATTTAACGTATATATTTTATATTTAATTAGGTATTAAGTCTATTGTACAAATAGAAATAATTAATTTTTATATTTGCTATTTAAAAAATATTTTTTCTCTTTATGTATATAAAAATATAATTAGATATTAACATAAAAAAATTATATTGATAGTTATAAAATTAACTTAAAATTTTTTTTAAACAATTGAATCTTGATTCACTACAGGAAAAAGGCGTATTTGTAACAAAAAATATTGTTACAAAACGTCAAAATTTTGAAACAAAAGTTTTTTGTAACAAAAAAAGGGTCCATTGCAGTAAGTCCCGTTACAAAAAGTTTTTGTAACGAAAAATGGAACTATTACAATTCAGTACCATATTTTGTAACAATTTTTTCTGATACAAAAAATCAGAAACCGTTACAAAAGTGATAACAAATTTTTATTTTGAAAGTATTTTTTGTGACAGTCAATTTTTTTCCTATCAAAAAATTTTGTTACAAAATGTAACATGATTTTGTAACATTTTTTTCATTAGTTACGAAAGCAAATTAATTATTTTGTAACTTTTTTATTACAAATTACATACATAATTTACTAAATTATTTTTTAAATTAACTAATATATTAACGATTTTAATAAACAAGTTTACATGTATATAATATGCAAAAACATACATAAGTCAAACAAGATCCTTTTAGCTAAAATTGTCTTGAAACAAAATAACATTAGCTAGTGAGTACATTGATTAGTTCAACCAAAACATAAAAGTTCAACCAAAACATAAAAGTTCTAACATAGATTAGTGTCTCTATGCATCAAAACATTCTTGAGCCCTCAAGGAAGCATATGGTCACTATTTCAGCACTCCTGTAAATAAGAAAAACCGAAACAAAAAAGTTAGAAACAAGATATAACACTAATTATAATTTTTTCACTAAATTTTTTCCACTAACTTACAGGAATGGTGATTAATTTGCCTTCAGGGCTCCATACAGCCTGCAAGTTTTTCCTTTCTTTTTGCAAAGAATGCAAATCTCTCTTGTATTTCCCCAATCTCAATCTATGCTGCACCAACAGAAAATTTAATATAGTATCAAACTTATATTTTATCCTTTAACTCCCCTCCCTATAAACTCCTATATACCGCATATTGCAGTAATTTATCCCTCAAGAAACCCAGTCCAACATTTTTCCTCCAAAAAAAATAGATAAACCCAATCATAACATTACAAAAATTCTGCTCCATGACACCATGAACACAAGATCAAACATGCAAAATAACATAATGTAAACTCTAATAATGCTTTTTATGCTTTTACACTCACAAAGTTCCATACAAAGAAAGTGAGATTCATGTCAAAACACCAAATTATAGCATAAAAGACAAAGCACCATATCTCTTTTACTTTATTTGGCATTTTTAGTTCTAGCCATGTTTCAAAACATGACAAAGCATTCCTAACCATAGCCACACCAGACTTTTTCTCCTTCAACGCTGCTCCCAAAATACTCTATGAAATCTTGCATCTGAAAAAAGAGACAGTGGACAGTTTTTATGACCTCTCCACACAAAACACAATTTGAGAACTCTTCCAAAATAATGTCAAGTCTAACCAACTTTTTCCTTGTACTGATTTTTTCATGCAAAACAAAATATATATACTAGACTTTATTCAAAGTTAAAAATATGTAGATAAATTAGGGACAAGATGTGAAAGATAATATTACAAACTATCAAAAGAAAAATAACATGTTATTCTCAGTAACAATTATTTATCATAAAGCAGCATAATATAGGGACAAGATGCAAAGCTTCATAGTGCACACTTAATAAAGGAAAAGAAAGCTAAGAAACACACAAGTCAACATGTTTGCAATATCAAAGTCCTTTCAGGTAAACAAATAATGTAAATCATCCCCCTCCCTCAAACAAAAGCTCTTTATTACTTGGTGCAAAGCAGCCAAAGTGGGATGGTTGACAGAAACATAAATGAGAATAGAAATAAGAATAAGATGAACCACAAAATTTGATTCTTCTCATATTTTTATAGAATCATACTATAAAGTTTCATAAGACAGATTTGACATGTGATGACAACAAAATCGATCATCTAACAATTATAACAATATATAATATATGCTGATTACTTATCAAGTAACTTAATAATAAATTTGAAATTCAAGATCATCTTTAGAGTTAGGACAAAAGAAAAAGAAAAACTCTGACAACAAGATAATAGCTCACTTCCTACACGCACAGATGCACTAGGCCAAATCTGATCAAGCAAAACACAACACTGAATAATTAAATAAACACAATACTAAATAAACACAACAAGAACAATTTCATAATTAAATAAAAAAAATACAACATGTGAACAACAAGAACAATTCCATAATTACTGTACAATAAAATAATCTAAATTACTCATAACAGAAAAACCTAAAAAAATTATTACTCATAATAATAACAGTTCAATAATCTTCAATAATGTTCACTATTCATCATCAGTAATAAACTCATTCTTCAGAATGGCATGAATTAGAGCTTGTAGCCAAAAATTTCAGAAGAAATCAAAGTTATGGTCTTTAAATCACAAAAGAAATTTCATCCCCAAAAATAAAAAATAATAAGAAACTTGATATTAAAATGGAAAAGAAAGGGTTATTGGGGTTTACACACTCAAAGGCTGCTTCTCCCTGCTGGTGCAGAGACGGCATCACGGCTTCGACAACGGCGGTTGGGCGGTGGCGGAGCCTCGGCGACAACGGTCTCATCCTTCGCGGCACGATTTTTCTATCACGGTGTCTCCTCTCTCAACGGCGCTCTCTCCCCTGGCTCGGCAAGACAACGGTGAAACGGGAAGCTCCTTGCATGCGGCAGTCTGGCGGCTTGAACAGCGACGATGGTGGCTGGGCGCGACGACGACGACTCTAACAGCAAGCTCGCGACAGGCACGACGCGCTCTCTCTCTCTCCTTGGCACTTGTCTGACGGCACCTTCTCTCCTCTGGGTGTGACACGACGGTGCGGCGACAATGATGTCCGCCGGCGTCGTCCTCCCCTCCTTCCCCCTCTCCTTCTCTTCTTTCTCTTTCCCAGTTTTTCCTATTTCTGTTTCCCTTTCTCTTACTTTCCTTTTCGCTGGGCAAATGTGTTTTGGGAAGGGGGGATTGGCGGCTAGGTTTAGGGGGTGGAGTGAGAGAGAGTTGTATTAGGATTAATGTTTAGATAATTTAAGTATTTTTAATAAAAATGGGGGTAGTATAGTAATTAAAAATTAATTTTAATTTAATAATAATTATATAAAAATATTATTTAACTATAAAATCTCAAAGTATTTTTAACACTAATTTTAAGAATTAGAGAAAATTAAATTAATTATTTTTAAACTATTATTTTGTTATTAATTTATAAATTTTTTAAATAAATATTAATTAAGATAAAATTAGAGATAATCAAATTAAATTTTTTTATTTATAAAAATTAAAGTATTGAATTCAAAAATTTTAAATATTTAAATTAAATTATATAAAATTTTTATATTTTTTAAAATATTAACATTTTAAATTATAAATAAAAAATATCCCGTTTAATATAAAAATATCTAAAAATTCATTTTGAATAAATATAATAAATCATTATTTAATTTTTAAAATATTTTTAAACTCAAAGTATCATTAATTTGACTTAAATATTTGGGTAAAGTATACTTTTTGTCCCTGAAGTTTGATAAAAGTTTTAAAAATACCCCTAAGTTTTATTTTGTTTCAATTTTGTCCCAAAAGTTTTCGATTTGCATCGAATATACCCTTAGCGGCTAATTTTTCAAAAAATTTAAGACCAATTCAACAATAATTTCATAAGAACAACCCTCAACACAAGCAAATTAAGCATAATTTTCATGCATTATTGTTAGATTGGTCTTAAATTTTTTGAAAATTTAGCCGTCGGGGGTATATTTGATGCAAATCGAAAACTTCTGGGACAAAATTGAAACAAAATAAAACTTAAGGATATTTTTGAAACTTTTACCAAACTTAAGGGACAAAACATATACTTTACCCTAAATATTTTTAGTAAAATAAATTTTTAAATATAAAATCTTAAATAAATATAATAAATCATAAATAACTCATTATGTTAATTTTTAAAAATTTGAAATCTTACTTTTAATATGTTGAAACAAAAATTTTATTAATTATAAAATCTTTGAATTTTGTGACAAATAAATAACTTGTTACAAAAATATTGTATTTTGTGACAAATTATTTTCTTGTTACAAAATATTTAGAATTTTTGAGACAAATAGATATTTTGTTACAAAATATTTTAAATTTTTGCAACAATATAATCTTTTATTACAAAACATTATAACAATTTGCAACAAAACAACGATTCGATACGAAAGCCAACATAATTTGTAACAAAAAGAATCACGTTGTTACAAAATATTGAAATGTTTTGTAACAATTTTTTTTGTTGTTACAAAATATTCTTATTTTGTAACAATAACTAATTATTGTTACAAAAAAAAAATCATAATTTGTAACAATTTTAAATTTGATACAAATTTTTTGTTACAAATGTTTCATTTTCTTGTAGTGATTCTAACTTTTAATTATAACATTAGTATTCTCTCCAAATTATATGTAATAAATATTTAAAAAAAATAAAAATATAGATTAAAAAGATAAGTGGTAAAAATTTAAAATTAAATAGAAAACTAAAAAATATGTATAATAATAATATTTTTTATTTAAATTATATTATTTTGTTATTTTATGTTCTGTATAACAGGAAAGTAGAAAAAAAATAGAGAATGAAAGAAGAGAGAGAGAAAGATAAAGATGAAGAATGAGAGTGAGAATTTGTTAATTTTGGAAGAAAAAATTTATTTTAGTTGTAATAAAAAAATAATGTATGATATATTTTGATTTGTCAAATTACTAATATAAAATATAAATTATACATAGAGTGAAAATGATAGAAAGAAATAGAAAATGGATAGAAGTAGATGTGAGAATTTAAGAAAGGAGTTTATTAATTTTGGATGAAAATATTTTTTCTCGATTTTAATAAATAAAAGAGTGTCATGTGACACATTTGATTATTAAATTATACTAGCGTATGATTTCATACTCTGTACAAAATAATATATAAAATTATATAAAGATTTTTATTAAAAAAATTAAATAAAAATATATATAATAATAATAATTATAAATATTTTACAAAGTTATGATTAAAATTTATAATTGTTGTGTATAAATTGAATTCTTTTTATTTGACTTATGTGAAAATATTCAAATTGAATTTTGCTGATTTAATTTATATAAATTCAAATAGGATAAATATATAACCAAATTTTAATCAGACATTTGTCTAATTTTAGATTTCAATTATTTTATTAAGATAAATTCTAGTAGTTGTTTTTTTTATAAAATATTTAATTAGATACTTTTTAAAAAAATTTAACATTTATGGAAAATCAATGTTAAATTTTAAATATTTATTCTTGATTTTTTATTTCTTTTAAATTTAGTTATTGATACATATCAAAATTATTATTAATTAAAAATTTTAATTTTGATTTTAATGAAATATATTTTTCATGAATTTTTAATCAGCAATATATGTCCTGAACTATATGTGTTAATTTTTTAATTATTAATGCCCATTTCTCTTGCTCCTTCCTTGTTTATGCATGCAAGTTGAATGAACATTGATGATCCTTTTATGGCGTTACCACTTGCCCTTTCTGACCCATTTAAGCCATAGCCATACATAAAATGCGCGCGTTGGGGTCTCCCGTGAACGGCACATTGAAGCAGCTACGCATAATTATGATTTATGATGTGGTTTGATTGAGAAGTTGTCGCCACTCGCGGCTATTAAATTAAGTGGAAAATGGAATCTATCAGCTCATATATTAGCATGCCATATGGCTCACTAATGCAAAAGTATCCTATTATTGATTATTGATTAAAATAGGCTACTTCAACCCCAAGTTCCTAATGGATTTTGGCGGTTAATGCTTGAGTAAATAATTCAAATCACGATTTCTTTCTTATAAAATGCCTAAAAGTAGTGGTTAATTAGTATTTTTATTCGTAATAATATTATAAAAATATAATTTTTTTTAAATTATAATCCACTTTGTTCTAATAATATAGATTATACATGACATAAAAAAATTATAGAATTAAACTATTTTTACAAAAAAAGTCGTAGATTGACAAAAGTCTCTGGACTAAAAAGACTAAGGTCTTTGTAGATAAAAAATCAAATAATAAGATTTTTAGTTATTATGTTTATATGAAAAAGTTTAATTTTTTTATTGATAATTAATTTTAATATTCGTTATCTAAAATTTACAACAATTTAACGTATATATTTTTATATTTAATTAGGTATTAAGTTTATTGTACAAATAGAAATAATTAATTTTTATATTTGCTATTTAAAAATAATATTTTTTTCTTTATGTATATAAAAATATAATTAGATATTAACATAAAACAAATTATATTGATAGTTATAAAATTAACTTAAAATTATTTTTTTTAAACAATTGAATCTTGATTTTAACTTTTAATTATAACATTAATATTCTCTCCAAATTATATGTAATAAATATTTAAAAGAAGAAAAATAAAAATATAGATTTAAAAGATAAGTGGTAAAAATTTAAAACTAAATAAAAAACTAAAAAATATGTATATAATAATAATATTTTTTCTTTAAATTATATTATTTTGCTAATTTTATGTTCTGTATAACAGAAAGGTAGAAAAAAAAATAGAGAATGAAAGAAAAGAGAGAAAGATAAAGACGAAGAATGAGAGTGAGAATTTGTTAATTTTGGAAGAAAAAAATTATTTTAATTGTAATAAAAAATATCGTATAATATATTTTGATTTGTCAAATTACTAAGATAAAATATAAATTATACATAGAGTGAAAATAATAGAGAGAAATAGAAAAATTAAGAGAAGTAGATGTGAGAATTTAAGAAGAAAATTTATTAATTTTGGAAGAAAATATTTTCTCAGAATTTTAATAAATAAAAGAGTGTCATGTGACACATTTGGTTATTAAATTATACTAGTGTATGATCCCATAACCTGTACAGAATAATATATAAAATTATATAAAGATTTTTATTAAAGAAAATTAAATAAAAATATATATAATAATAAGTATTATAAACATTTTACAAAGTTGTGATTAAAATCAAACTCTAAGAATTTTTAATATTAAAAATAATTAATATTTACCTTAATCAATTTGAGTTTATTGAGTGACTATCTCAATCATATGCTTAAACAAGTATTAGGATGTTCGAATCTCTCGTTTTGCGTGCGTAGTAATCCGTTGACAAGCAACTGACCCTTAATATATGGAGTTTCAATACATGGTTAGATTTTGCAGGAGTACCGAAACCCGTGAGTACCCAACCCGTTCCTACCCGATCAAGACGAATAATAACTCGACCCAAGGCGAGACAGGTTTCCTTCAGGGCGAGTGTTCGAGCGGGGTAGAACAGGGTTGGGTTTAAGGTATACCCGCCCCAAGGTATATACATATAAACACCTTTTATGGATTAGAATTTGTCTTACATCACAGATTCAATGATTAGTTTGAGTCCATACTTCATAGCCTCGTCAGAGAGACTCAGTCATCCTCACCCAAAGTCTTCTTCTTCTCGACTTCTCTACAGAAAACCTCACAGCTCTCATTGTCGTCACAACTTCCGTCGTCTCGCTACTGAGTCCGTCACTGCCTACCTTCACAGCTCTCGTCGTCGCCGCTGTTGAGTCTGTCACCGTCGTTGTTGAGCCCGTCGCTACCTACCTGTTGAGTCCCTTTTTCCCTAGGTAAATTCCTTAAACCCATCACCGTCTTCCTTTTGTTGAGCCCCTTTTCTCTAGGTAAATTCCTCTCCCCCTCTCTCTCTCTCTCTCCCATCACATTGTGAGTCTGTTAAGTTCTTTTTTCTTCTTCTTCCATAGACTCATCACTTGATCGTCGCTGCAGCTTTGTGTGAGTCTGTCACCGAAGCCCCTTTCTCCTTATGGTGTCGCTGTCTTTCTCCTCTAATTATCTGTCCGTAGATAAATTTTTCTCTCTCTCTCTCACATTATGAATGACTGAATCTGTATTTCATTGAATCTCTACTTCGTGAAGTTGTGAGTTTGTGTTGTAATTTTATTGAAGTTATGAATTTCTGTTGCAATTTTATTTATATATGTGCAGTGGGTCTAATCTACATTTCAATAATTTCTGTCCATATTATGTACTAATATTTTTCATGATTGATTCTAAGATTATTTTATATAAAAATAAATATGTTTCATGATTGATTCTTCATTGAAGTGTGAATCTTCTCATTACATAAAGTTCATTTTGTATTTTTCATTTTAAATCGTTATTGACTTTAGGTTCTAATTACTGATGTTGGCATGTTGCAATAACTTATATATGTTGATCGAGAATTAGAACTTTTGTGATTTTGGTTGATTTATATATGTGCAATGAATCTAATTATTGATGTTGTAATGGTTTGCTTAGTTTTTTCAATAAGTACTTTATATATGGTTTGTTTAGATTTTTTAATTTTTTCAATATAAGTACTTTAAGATTATTTCATGGCTAGTAATCTTAGAGAGGACGCACAAAACAATAGTGTTGTTCCTAATAATATTGAGATTGACATTTAGAATAATGCTAATATACTTTATGTTAAATTTGTAGTGATCAGACATTAATTTTTTTATTTCACTTTAAGTTTAATTTTTTAAGTTTAATTTATGTCTAAATTTTAATTTTTTTTATCTTAATTTATGTATGAATATGTAAATCTTAAAGTATTATTTAATTATTATAGGATGGGTAAGAGTGGGGAGGGTACCCGCAGAAAAGGATCAGGGTACAACATTTTACTACCCACAGGAAAGGGTTAGGGTACAATATTTTACTATCCGCAGGTATAGGTGGAGCGAGTAGCTGAGAAGTTTAAGGACGGCGAGCAGGGCCGGCTAAGGCAAAAATCTGCCTCACTGCCAACCCTATACGTAGTGGATTAGTTCTCGATCTATCCAGTTAAAAAAACACCATAAAAAATATTTTTTTTAAGTAGAATAATTTTTCATTGATAACAATATTTATGGATATTTGTTTTTGTTGAAATTTATCTGTGACAATTTTATGTGTTAGCATTATATTCATTCTTGAAGTGAAAACAATATCATCAATATTGTTACCCGTTAAAATTTCACATTTTATGACATGATTTTCAAGTTTTCAAACTCAGACTTATGCCATTACAAAAGCTATTAAGTTAGTTGATATTCCTTAATAACATTACTGGAACACCATCGTTGAGTATTAGTTTGTGGGAAGAGAAACTAATAATAATTTTTGTTATTCTATATATAATTTATTCTATTGTAAAATGAATTATTATTTGTTAAATTGCTAAATACATTTTCTTTTAATTTCTTACACCATTTTATTTCGCAATGTTCTCATGCAATGCATGGAATAATTAATATAAAAATATATGAAGTTTTTATTAAAAAATTAAACAAAAATATATATAACAATTATTACTATAAAATAATTTATAAAGTTATAATTAAAAGCAAAGGTTAACTATTTTTAATGTTAAAAATATTAAAAATAATTAGTATTTATTTTAATTAATTTGAGTTGGTTGAATAGTTATCTCATTCGTCTACTTACGGAAGTATTTTCGAATCTCGCTTGTGTATATAACAATTAACAATTCATTAGCTAGCGACAGACCCTTAATACATAGAACTTCAATCCATAGTGGATTAGTTCTTGACTTGCCGAGTTGAAAAATACGGTGGAAAAAATAGTATTTGTCTTAAAAGTAGAACAATTATCATTGATAGCAATACTTGTGGATATTTGTCTTTGTTAAAATTTAAATGTGACAACTTTATTTATTAGTAACATATTCATTCATAAAGTCAAAACAATATGATCAACGTTGTTACCGGTTAATATTTCACATTTTATGACATAATTTTCAAGTTTTCAAACCTATATATAGACTTATTTCTTTACAAAACTATTAGATTGATTAATATTCCTTAGTAATATTACTAAAATACTATTGTCGAGTATTAATTTGTGTGAAAAAAACATAATAACTTTGGTATTCAATATATATATAATTTATTCTATTGAAAAAATATTATTCCTAAATTAGTAAATGTATTTTCCTCCCATTTTTATACCAGTTTATTTGGTAATAATTACCATTAAAAAAATGAATGACTAAGCTATCTTATAATATGATATATAAAATAATTTTTTATTTTAAAATTAATTTTGGTCAATAAAATAAAATTAAAAATAATTTTTTACACAAATTTAAATTTGACTATAAAATTGATTAACAACTCACCTTTTTTAAATTTTAATAACAAAAACAAAATTAGTTAAGTGCAAAATATTCGATATTTAATAATTTCAATAATTTAAATTTCAATTAACGAAAATTGGGTTAGAAATTAATTATAACTTAATAATCGATAATATATATATTAACAATAGAAGAATAAGGTCATTATTTTCACATACTACAATGTTTATAAAAAAATTTGGATAATAAATCAATCTTCAATAAATTATACATTAATCTTTTCAAAAAAATAAATAAATTATAATGTATAATTTATTGAGGATTGATTTATTATCCAAATTTTTTTTATAAATATTGTAGTATGTAAAAATAGTGGTCTTATTCTTCTATTATTATTTAAAAAATTATTCATACTTTTTTTTATTATGTAATTAACTTAATTAATAATCTTTATATTTATTTTTTCACAAAAAAAAGTATATTTATACTATTTATATATTTTTTAATACTAATAAATAAGTGGATATTTATATTATATTTATTGTCCTAGATAATGGCTTGAGTTGCTTATTTTGTATATTAATAATATAAATTATATTTTGTATATTAATTTCATTAATTTACTCATATTAAGAGAAAAAATTATGTAATAAATCATATGTTATAAAAATTAAGTAATTTACACATAAATTAATTTTATTAAAAATAATTTTTTTTATATATAATCATCTTTAATATATGTAATATCATGTATATATTAGGATGACATTTTAATTATTATATGAGTGATTATTATTATTATTATTATTTATTTGTTTGTTTTATTACGTTAGTAAATAATATTTAGACTAAAAGAAAAAATATAATTAAAATTTTTTAGTTTGATTAAAAAATCTCTTGTAA
The DNA here is from genome assembly GCF_003086295.3 of Arachis hypogaea. NCBI lineage: Eukaryota > Viridiplantae > Streptophyta > Magnoliopsida > Fabales > Fabaceae > Arachis > Arachis hypogaea. The sequence goes on along the minus strand of NC_092053.1, from coordinate 11,546,046 downwards.
GTATATCTACTTTATATATATTAAATGTAATAATATTTAATAGTATAGTATGTTTTGTAACAATGACTCAAAATATTAACTCAAGTGAGTAAGATCAACCTAGGTCCATTGTTCGGATTCCAAATCTAAATTAGGTTCATTATCTTAGGACTCAATGCAGATGAAGTTCATGTGTCCCATTTCAAATTGGCTCAAATTGAATTTCCGTTGTTAGTTAGAGATGGTAATAGATGCTCATGTAGCGCGACAGACTTCCATTCCCGTCCTTCGCTCCTATTTTTTTAAAAAAATACCCTCTGTCCTCTATCTATTTTCATTGTAAGTCCCTCTTTAATTATCCTCTTAAGGAATGCAGATACCCACAGTTATCTATAGATATTTTTTGAATTTTTTTAAATAAAAAAATTATAATATAATACTCATAAAATAATTAATTCAATATAATTCAACACAATTCATAATATATTCATTATAATAAATAACATTTCAAAAAGAATATAAAAACATCTTCCAACAAATTACATAATATAATTTTTTGAACGAAACTGAGCGATGTAATGACAAATTTAAGAGGCAAAAAAAGTGAGTTAGAGAGAGATGAAAAATCAAGACTAAGAATGTGTCTAAAAAAAAGTGTTCGAATTGGCGGCAAGAATTAAGGTTACTAAATTCAAAAATATATATATTAGAAAAAATCGGTAATTTTATATTCGCGGTTGTTTTAACAGGTCTTATGGAGAGGGTAACTATGTCCTTGTTCCCATCCATTTCATGTGGATAGGTTCCCACAATTCCACCCATGAAAATTTGACATATTTTCATTAAGTCCCAAATTGCGATTAATCCCTACGAGTATCTATTTGGCTTTTTTTTTATCGTTCCAATTGCTAGCATTCGTCGGTTCGTGACGTGGAATGATACCAGCTAGCCACTTAGTCAATTCTTAGATAACCAAAGTCCAGATTATATCATTCTCATAAAATTATATGTATCTTATTATAATAATATTAATAAAAAATAAATATTTAAATACTAAATGAGTCACATTTTTCATATATATAACAATGACTAATATCACATTTTATAACTTGTGAAATCATATTATAAACTATTGATAAGTTTGGATTATAAATATAAATTGAAAAATTTTTAAATATAAATTTAAATGGCCTTATTTTTAAATGGTATAATTTAATAATTTTTTTAATTTCTATACTAATAATATTAATTCTTCTAACTTTTTTAGTCTATGTTCCCCAATATATTGTTTCTTTAGAAATATTCAATTACATAAATACTATCTACTTCGTTATACAACAGTCTAGAATTTTAATTATTTGGCTTCTAAGGCAAAGATCTCTACATTTTTAAGAATATGATGAAATTTCTTTATCTATATCACCATGTTACAGCAAAATACACCAACCTCTAAATGGAGATCGAAATCAATAACTAAATAGAAAAAAAAGAAGAAAAAAGCCAAATACATGAATGTCTAACTACTATGATACATAGATAAATGTGGAAGTGCAATTACACAAGAATTTTTCTAAGCCATAATTCAAAATTCACCTATCTATTCTGTCAATCAAACAACATATTCGAGCATCACAATCTCTGTAGGCCGCCACGTAGACTTTCGAACACTTAAAAAGCCCTCATTTTCTTTAGTGTAAGTCATGCAAACCTCCTAGTTTATAGACTTTACCATGCTCTCAAACTCATTAATTACCTCAGCAGTGTCTCGAACAATAAGCATACTTTCGGGTCTCAGAATCTGATCGACACAGATAATTATTGTCTATTGATATGATTCGACAAACTATTGGTTTTGATGAATGAGAAATGAAATAATTATACACACATTTTCTTGAGTCTTGAAAACAGATAATCTGCATAGAGAAAATTGTAGGACCTAGGATAAGTGCTAAACGATTTACACCAATCATGAGACATGCCAAAAAGATCGAATTCATATATAATAGGAAGTGTATCTAGAGTATCTACTGAAACCACATTTATGACCTAAATATTCAAATCTTTCACAGCTGCAGCAAACCTGGAGACAAAAAAATTATAAAACAAAGGTAGTGACAATGATAGATTTATATAATTCGGATTAACATTTCAAAAGTGATTTTTCTTACCTTATGTAGATTGATCTTATATCCAAGATTCTGAAAATCGGTTCGGACTGGCCAGTCGAACCGGTTGAACTGTGAACTGTACAAAAAAATGATTCGGTTAAACAGCAAAACTGCAGAATTTAAAAACCATAATTAAACCAGTGAACCGGCCAGTAACCGGTCGGTCGAACTGAACCGTGACCTGGCTGATTTTTTGGCTGGGCAGTAAAACGTTGCCGTTTCAGCCTCTGCTTAGCCCTAAATCCCAAATTCGATCCTGACTGAGTGAATCCCCCTTCTCATCGAGCTTCAGAAGTGAGAACGCCTCTCTGACTCTCACACGACAGGGGTTCTCATCGTGCTCATCGTCCGGTCGTCCCTCACCTCTGTCCAGCCACCGCGTCGTGCCGCCACCGTCGTTCCTTCGAACAGCCACCTCTATCGCACAGTAGCCGTCGTTCCTTTGAACAGCCACCTCCATCGCACAGCAGCCGTCGTTCCTTCGAAGGTGCTCCACCACTGCTTGGTCACTCGGCGTCGCTGTCTCCCACTCTCCCTATTGCATGTTCTGTTGAAGGCGCCTTCAAGCTTCTAGGTAATTTTTTTAGATATGATTGTTTGATTGAATAACTGTTGCATGTCTCTGTCTCCCTGATGAGTATGATTGAATAATTGTTTGATTTTGTGAAGCTCTGTGAACTGAAGTCACTGAAGTGCGACATGATGAACTCTGATATACTGATATTTTGTTTTTCTTTGAACTGTGAAGTGTGAAACTGTGAACTGATTCAACTGATCCTGCTAAACTGAACTGTGAACTTTGGTTAATAATTGTTGTTTACTGAATTGATTTTGCTTTGTTTACTGAATTTGATTTTGTTGTTTGTTGAATAATTGTGAATAAGTTTGGATGTTGTTTGTTGTGAACTTGAGAGTTGAGATTATTGGGTTGGAGTGGGCTGTTGTGATATAGAAATTGAAAAAAACCATTGTTGGATTGCTGGTAATGTTTAGGTATGGATTGCTGATAATCTCTTCCCACTCAATTTTCCATTCTGCAACTTCATTCCAGCAAATTTCTGGCAAGCTTGGACGCATATTCGGTTGGTAGCAATGATAGAACGCAATTTCGAATGTTTCCAAATTGGCAAATGAATTGAGCGCCTTTCTTAACTGAAACCATCTTAGAGTTTTCCCTTTCAAACTTTTTTCCACATCTATGAATCTCTGCTCCTCAGGTGTTTCTCTAGCGTTCCAGTATTACTCAGTACATATTGTCCATCCAAAACTATCTTTTTTATCGAATATTGGAAATGTATCTTCAGATTGTTGAGTTATTTGTTTTTCCATCAAAAATAGAAGAAACCTCTCAACGAGAGCACCAATGTTAGAACTCCCTCTTTGAGTTAGGGAGAGAAACTCCAAATTAAACCCAAGTTTAATATCAATTCATTAATTCCTTTAATACATTGATAAAAGTCTCTTATCTATACTCTTAAAAGACTAAGTAATTCTAATGGGCATAACTAGTACCCTTCCTAATATTAAATCGTAACATATAGTGGCCACTGTTTATGAATATTAGAAGTATGCATATTTAGTTGGTTGTTTTTGTTTAGATCATAACATTCTAATTTATATAATACTTTTAATTTGGAGATACTTAAAGTTTATATTAAATTATAATTATGTTTTAATGTGTTTATTTATATTTTATTTATTATTTTATTACAAAACAGTTTTTTCGGTTCAACCATGGTTGAACGGTTGAACCTATAAACCGTGAACCAGTAACTAGAGCGGTTTGATTTTCAGAACCTTGCTTATATCCATAACATTTTGAATATTTGGTCATTGAATTTCTATCACAACACGTTTTCAGTGTTCATAGTCCATGTTAAAATTATCGGGGATAGACTTTTCATAAACTCCAACTTGAGAATTTGTCGACTATGGTCCATGAATACTTCATGGTTAACATATTATATATAGCTCCAAGTGGGAGTTGGTGGGTCTGGTGGCTTGTATCCACGATAAGTCGATAGTTGCCTTCTTGCACGACGTCTCATAGAAAGAAAAAAATTTATTGTAAAAACTACCAAATAAAAGAGTAATTGATAAAAAAATGAGATCTTCTTTTAGTATATATGACCTTTTATAATGATAAAATAAAAATAGAAGGAATAAAATTTTATATTTTTATATTAGAAATAGAATTTAATATTTATCCTAATAAAATTAAATAATGGATTAGTTATAATTAATATATTTAAATAAATAAAATAAATGAAATAAAAATATTTTTAATAATTAATCAAATAAATTAGTTAATACAAATAATTAGTATAATTGATTTGATTTAATTTATTGAATTCAAAAAAATAAATAAATAAATAGTTGATTAAATTTAATGAATTAAAAAGACAAATAGAAAACACTCTCTCAGAAGACAATGATTTTCTTAACTAATTTAATCTGTGTTTATTATATTCAATTAGAATAAATAACAAATTATCTATTTTAATATACACTTTATAAATTAATAAATTAAAATAATTGATATAATGAATTATAATTAATTAATTAATTGATGATATAAATTATAATAAATTTTGTGATATTTAAATATCTAATCAAATCAATTAGTTGATATAATTAATTTATTATAATGAATTGTGTTTAATGAATTAAAAGAAATAAATTGAAAAATACTTATTGTTTGATATAAATTATAATAAATTGTATGATATTTAAAAATATAATCAAATCAATTAGTTGCTATAATTAATTCACCGTAATAACTTTTATTTAATGAGTTAAAAGAAATAAATCGAGAAATACTCTCAGAAGCATGCTATGTCAGCTCTATCATTAAGTACAGAAACCCGATTTTTATATAATAGAATAGATAGATAGTAATATATGATACATAATATAGGTTTTAATACAATTAAAGAATGTTATATTGTACATTTTGATTGTCAAATTCGTAATTAGTAATTAATAATGATATATAAAAGAGATAGAGTGGTTGAAGGAATGAGAGAGATAGAAATAGAGAAAGGAAGATGAGGGAGAGGAAAACTCTTTAATTTTGGAGAGAAAGATTTGATTTCAATTGCAATGAGAGAATGACATGTGAGATGTGACACATTTTGTAAATCAGTAGGGAGGAGGGAAGAATTCTTTAATTTTGGAGAAAAATATTTGATTTCAATTAGAGAATGACATGTGTCGTATTTTGATTGTAAAATTAGTAAGAAGAATGAGAGAATTCCTTAATTTTGGAAGGAAATATTTGATTTCAATTGCAATAAGAAAGTGACATGTGGTATATTTTGGTTGTAAAATTAGTAATATATAATAGATAATAGATATAATAGATTTTTGTTCTCGGTATCTCTTTGCACTCAATTTTTGGTATATCTTAACAGGATGTTGAATCGAGCTTGCATCAAGATCTCAATTCGAAAAGCAGATACAACTCCTCTGGAAAAAAGTGAACTCGACTCAAAAATTATTTAACAATAGTGTCGAAATGACTTGCGTTGAAATTATTAGGGACAAATTTATATTAAACAAGATAAAACAAATAGATGAATAAATGAGCAGAGAAAAGTTTAAAATCAATGAAACGTAAACTTGAATAGTAAAAAAAAGAGAATAACGTAAACTTGAATAGTAAAAAAAAAGAGAATAACCACAAAAATATAAAATGAAAGACAATGAGTCAAATAAACAAAAGAAAACAAGTTACAAGTTGACTTCTAACACTCACATGCACTTGCACTCTATGTTCTTTGAGTGTTGCAGAGACTGAAAATTTTATGAGTTTATGTGATGATCTAGTGTTCTTGATTGAAGTCCTCAAACTCTTCTAAAGTTCTATTATATATTTATAGATTATGGAGATTGACTTGCCATGGACTATATTGTCCACTATCTTACTTCTTTTTTTTTTAGTCATGACCTTGTCTCGATCACGAAAAATCTTGACCCCTAAATTTTGACATTCACGTCTCCTTTGGTTTTCAAATCTTATGTTTTCTTCGACTTGCTCCTCAAATCTCGCATCCATGTTTTTTACTTAATTTGAAGGTCGAGCAGCAAACTTTGATGTTTAAGGAAAATCTACCTTTCGATTTCGACATTCTTTATAACATTTTTCTTCGATTTCAGCTTGTTTGTTTTCGTTGTTTGTAGTTAAAATTATTGCTTCTGTAGTTAAAATCATTAGCAATCGAAATGTTTTTATGTCGAGAAAAATTCATTTTTTGTTCCAACACTCTTAATTTAATAGGTCAAGACTTAATTTGTTACGGATCTAAATTTTAATTAAGAGTCTATTATTAGTCAATAAATTACTATGTGTATAAAGTGAAATTTAAATTCCTAACACTATATAAGCAGACAAGTAAATTGATTAAGGGTGTTCATGAATCGGATCGTATCCGCAAATTCGTGGTAAATATCTGCATCCGATTCGAAAATTGCGGATACGATCCGATCCGTAGTCTGATCGGATCGGATAGAATCCGATCCGCACTCTTTACTGATTGGATCGCGGATATCAGCTCTATATCCGCGTATCCAATCTACGGATCTGCAGATCCGCACAATAATAATTAAAAAAATAAATAAATATATATTTGATATTATATTTACTTGTTTGTATGTTTTAGTTAATAGTTATTATTCATATATTATTTTATTTTATTTTTGTTATTTAAAAAAATTGATTAAAAATATTTTAGGAATAAATAAATTTAAAAGTGTGAAAGAAATATTTTTATTGAATTTTTTTACATAAAAATATGATTAAAAAGAAAATGTTCAATTATGTGAATATACTCGACATCTGATCTAACACTAAAAAATACGAATATCGTATCCGATTGGATCCAATAGAAATTATGCAAATTTTCTACCATACCCAATCTGATGTAATCCGCCTACACCCTTAAAATTCATTACTTGACCAAAGCAAATTAATAGTTAATTTTTGCGGCTGCCCTCTCTTTCCCTATTTTCCATGCTTGGTTGTGTGTACTAGCGTATTTAATAAATAAAGTTCTAAAATCCAAGTCGGTCGTCGAATTTAATTATTAATTTATTAGTTTACAAATTTAATTAGTTTAACAGTAGTATATATATATAAAAAATAAAAGATTTAATTAATTTGTGTTTTAAAAGTATAAAAAAATTAATTTTGGTAATAAATTTATAAAATATTTTTTTATAATATGCTTAATATATGTTTTAGGACATAAAATTAGTAAAATATTATAATAAAATATAAATTATATTTTTTTGTTTTTAATGTATTGAATTTTTTAATATTTAATTTAAATAAATATTATTTTTAATTTTAAAATAATTTTAATTTTATTCTTTAATAATATCAATTTTTTACGATACATAGTTATTTAATTATTTTTTTAATCATTTTATTTTTATTCTAAGTAAATTTATGTTTTCAATTTTACTCTTTAAAAAAATTTTACACATAATAAAATAGTTATAGAATGGTTAGTATATATGAATTTGCAAAAACAGAAAAAAAACATAATACATATACAATAAAGTATAAATTATATTTTTTCAGTTTTTTGTTTTTAATTTACTAAACTTTTTTATTGTTTAATTTAATTTAATTTAATTTAATTTTAAAATAAATTTTAATTTTATTATTCAACAATATCAACTCTTACCGTAAATAACTATTCAATTATTTTTTAATTATATCTAAGTAAATTATTCTTAATTATATTATTTTTATTCTAAATAAATTGATTGTTTTAATTTTACTCTTATTCCAAATATTATAGACAAAAATAATACTTTACTCAATACATATATAACACCAACTACAGTTTTATAATCCCATTTAAGTATATAAATAGGTATTACAGTAGCAAAATCAAATAAAGTAACAACTTAATTAATAATTAATTTAATTAATCATTAATATACTAACCATTATAATTTAGCAAATTTACAATAGCAAGACACAACTAGAAAATGGATTAATACAGACAGATTTACAGACAGATTTAGTCTTTATTACAGACGAATTTTTGGTTATCGACGAAATTATCGATGCATTTTGTCCCTCTATAAAAGCCTCGTCGAAAATTATTTACCGACGGATTTTTACCAGTTACCGACGGATTTTCCTCTGTAAATTCTCCATCCATTTTCCTAAAACGTCAAACTTTTCGACGAATTTTTTGTCGGTAATTACAGACAGATTTTCTGTCGGTAATTATAGACGGATTTTTCGACGGATTTTTCGTCTGTAATTACAGATGGATTTTCCGACGAATTTTTCGTCGGTAATTGGAACCTTAAAAAACCATTCTAAACTCTAAATACAGACAGAAAATTCGTTTGTAAATCTGTCAGTAAGGTAAAATATTTTTTTATTTTTTCATTACAAAATAAACTTGTTTTCATACAAAATAAATATAAATTTAATAAATACAAATTTTTATCTAATTTATATTTAAATATTTATAATAATTCAAAAAATAAACAAATTCATCATATTATCAAACTAAAAGAAAAATATTATAAACAAACAAGTCAATATAATTCAAAACATAAAAAAATTGTATTGATACATCAACTATAATAATAAATAACAACCATACATCAACAAAGTGTATTGAGTAAATTAAAAGTTGTTAATGGGTATCCAAAGGGCTCTAAATAATTTTTCTCATACTAGTAAATTAAAAGAACTATACTGCAAGCAACTCTTATTCAATTTCCTAACTCATTTGAACAATTTTTGCTGCTCTAATAATTAACTTGTAACTGAGGATTCATTAGACGAAGTTAGTGAAGGAGGTCCTGTGTTAATTCCGCTTATCTCATCTGCAAAATTCACTTCACTTGCTCTTTCTGCTGCTGCTGCTTCTTCTTCATCATCCCAGCTTTCCTCACACGGTCACAAATGTTCTCTAAGACCAGATCATCCATGTGCTGAAATAGTGGTACCTGAAAATTTTTTTTCTCAGGTAACAATATATTAAACTTGAAAGTCAATTTTCCCGTTTTCGTGAATATGGCAATCGATCAAACACCAAGACATGGAAATAAATGAAGAAACTTGTGCAAAATATTAAACTTTTCCCTTGTTAACTATAAAAAAGACTAATTGAACAATAACACTTAGGATTTACCGTTTATAGCACATAATAGCCACCTATGACTGAGTATAATGCTCTTTCAGATATGAAGAGATGACTATCGTAACAAGTATTCTTCATGGATACCCACCAACTGTTCTGCTACCTGCTTCCATCAATGAAAACAACAACACAGTTCCAAGGATGTCAATGAATCAAGAGTTGACAATATATAGGGTACATTTCTCAAAACCAGTTGTTTCCAATCACAAAAATTAAGATACATGCAGCAAGGAAATTAAAGCTGCAAATAGAAGAAATAAATATCCATACCTGTTCAATACTGCCATCTTCTATCTCTGTGTTAAATGTAAGCAACATGCATTCATGGAGCAGATTTTCCAAATCTTCAATAGAAACGAGTGCTGCAGAGCAATAGTATCATTAAAAAAAATTATTAAAGGCATATAGTAAATCGAAAATTGAATGGATGAATGAAGAAATAATACCATAGAATTTGGATAAGGAAGAGAAAAGATGAGAAGCAAGGTGGTGGGATTTCTGGAGGGAGTTAGAGCCACCCCATTGGTTGTTGATGGCCATTTGAAGGGCATGCCAGCCAGAGAGAAGCATAAGGATACCCTCATTCAGGAAAGTAGTCGCACATTCTTGTTTCTGCTGTTGCTTTGGCTCTGTTCTTGTTTCTGTTCCTCCTTTCATGGAATCCATCATAACGAGCTCCTCTAATGTGTGTTGGAAGAAGGAAAGATCATTCAAACAACACACACAAAAAAAAGAGAAGGGTGCATGAGAGAACAAATTAAAAATTGATGTTAGTTGATAGATTTCTAGAACGTGTCTAAAATGATTAATAAAAATCATTCATTTGTAGATGGAAAAAAAGGAGAAAAAGTAACAACTACTTGAAATTCTATTTGAAATTCAGATTGAACCACATCATACTTCAACGATCGAGAATGTAACACCATGATGCAAATAATGCACAAAATCCAGAATATATGTTGCATAGTCAATAGTGAACAAAATCTCAGCTCACACCACAAACATGGCTGTTTCAAATATAATTTAGTTAATAGTAAAAAACCAAACAGCTATTGCTAGAGATACTATTACTAAGTAGCAAGTACATGATAAATAGAAAAATCCAGCCATAAAGTTTGCAATGATTGCTTAACGCAATGTCAAATGTACAGTTCATTATGTCACTGTTCCTAGCTCTATAAGTGCACAAAATCAACCATATTTAGTAGGGGGTGATAGCAAACCAAGGTGACCCATCTACTATTAATAGAAAATCTTCAAAATGCTAATGGTAATCTTTTGTTCTACTGGTTCAGTGTTTAAAAAAGAGGAGAAGAAGGAGAAGGTAGCTGCGGCGGTTAGGGTGGCCGGCGGTGGCGCTGTGGGTGAGGAAAGGAGAAGAAGAAGTAGCCCGTTGACGGAGAAGAAGGATGAGGAATGCTAGGTTTATCTGGTTTAATTTGTGTGCTGTGAATGGAGCTCGGGTAATGGTAGGTTTAGCTTATTATTTTCGACAAAAAATTTTAAATTACAGACGGATTTTTTGTCTGTAATAATTTAATAAAATACAGCATTTTTATCCATTTGATTACAGACGGATTTTCCGTCTGTAATCATTTTCTACAGAAAAAATTTAATTTTTCCGACAGAATTATCGATGGATTCTCTTTTCCGTCTGTAATTTATGCTAATTCATTTTTTTTGTTTTTCGACAAAAAATTTCTCTGAAATTCTGTCTGTATTTCCGTGAGATAAAATTCGTCGGAAATATCCATCTGTAATAACTAGTTTTCTAGTAGCGAGAACACCAAACTAAATCCAACAACATGTAACTATAATAAATTAATAATTAATTAACGACTAAAAGAAATTTTTTATTTTATTAAATAAAATAAATATAATATTTACCAAAATAAATATTTATGTGTATTTACCGATTTAAATTCCCTTGTCATATATCGTTTACACTGTAAACGAGATGATTTTTCACGTATCTCGTTTACACTGTAGAGCTATTTTCCCAGCACCATATGTGACCTACACGTCAAACCGTATTACGAAAGACACCTCATGGTGCGCGACTACTGCATGTTCGACAAAGTATTTTGGGCTTTTCCGTTATATGTCGAGGCCTTCAAGCATTGCAAGCCATTTGTATCTATAGACGGCACGCATCTATATGGCAAGTACGGTAGAGTGTTGCTTATAGCGGTGGCGCAAGACAGGAACAGCAACATACTGCCAATTACTTTTGCCATTGTTGAGTCTGAGAGTACCGAGTCATGGTCGTTCTTTCTTAGTAATTTGAGCACCCAGGAAAACGCTCTACACTTCTCAAAGTCCCGGAGCAACGGTAGCCAACGAAGGTGTACCAGATTGTTGGACTTGTCGGTCATCAGACATCAGATACCCTCCAATCAGTAACATGATATAACACCTGGCGTACTGTCGAGGGTCTCGGGATCGTCTGTCTGGGGCATCTGGTGGACACGATCCCGTAGCCACACAAGCTTCAGCGTGAAGGACTCCTTCCTCTGCGCCGCCTGCTGTGCTGTCACGGGAGGCCTGGTGCCAAAGAGCTGCTCTACCAACGCCCACGTCTCCGTATGGTACCACCTACCAAAGTCACAGAGGCACCTCCGACGGGGTTACCGTGTGCGCGTAGGCCTAGGTGGTACGCCATGTCCTACAGGGTGATAGTGACCTCACCCCACGGGAGATGAAACGTGTGCGTCTCTGGACGCCATCGCTCCACCAGTACCGAAATAAGGGAATTGTCAAAAGTAAAATCCTTGAGGGGCACCGTGTCGCTGAATCTGGCCTCAGCCAGATACGGGACGATGGCATCCGAAGGAGGTAAAGTATGGCTCACTCGCCGGGGTAGTAGGAGGCGAAGCCTTTGAAGAATGAAAGACAAAAATATTTTAGCCTTAAGAATATAATATTTCAACTTTCTATCCTACACATGTCTCTACATTACATATTCGAGAATAGGCAAATCCTGACTACAGCGTTATAAATACTAACAACATAGCACAAGAATAACAGAGTTCCAAACTAATAATTATGTCATACCAACCTAGCATAAGCGAATAGAGTTCTAAATTAAGCCTACAAACCTAACTCCTAACTCATATACCAACGTTTCAGATCTTCATGACTACCCTAACAATGACAACATCCTTAAATTTAACAATCATAACAATACTAACCTCGAAGTTGGCCGCCCCGGCGTAATGTGTCGTCTCATTCAGCCTGTTGATGTCCCCGTCATTCCCCGCTTGGCGCACCATCATCGCTTCGGTCAAAGGTATAGTCAGAAAAGGTTAAAAGAGGGGAGAAAGATGTTGACAAAGTCAAACTGTGACCCAAAACTAAGCTGTAAACGACTTCTATATACAGGCGCGGACGGGCCATATCTCGTTTACAGTGTAAACGAGATATACATGTGTCACGCTGACGTGCTGTAAACGAGATATACGCATTGTCATCTCGTTTACAGAAGGTTCTGAAAACCGATTCAGACCGGCCAATCGAAACGGTTGAATCGTGAACCGCACAGAAAAGATTCGGTTAAACAGCAAAACCGTAGAATTTAAAAACTGGAATTGAACCGGCCAGTCGAACCGAACCGTGACTCGGCCGGTTTTTGAAATTGTGCCAAAAACGCAGCGTTTGGCATTTGCAGCTGAAAGGAACCCTAGCCTAGTCTTCCCCCAAACACCACACCCACAGACCCACTCTCGAGCCTCCAGCCCTCCGCTCTCACCTCTCGCTCTCAGTTCCCACGTCTCCAGTCTCCAACTCGAGCTTCCGGCGCAACCTCCGTCCAGCCACCGCCGCCATCGCAAGTTCCGTGGAAGTCACTCACCGTCGCAAGTTCCTTTCGGCCAGCTTTCCGTTCGCGCAGCCACTTTTCGTCGCGAAGTCAGCCGTTGAAATCACAGCCACCGCCACGCCACTTGCCGTCGTGCAGTGTCTTCCCGCCGGCGCTAGCTTTGTTCGACCCTTCCACCCCTTCAGCTCTGTTCGCCGCCAGCTCTGCATTCTTCCTTGTCTTCCACTAACCCTAGGTATAAATGATAAATCTAATTTGTTGTAATAATAATTGTTGAAGCATGATTAATTGTTGGTTCTAAACCTTGCTGTTGATTGCTTGAAGGATAAATAATTGTTGTTGATTAATTTTTTGGTGCTAATTGCTTGAAGCATTATTAAAGGATTAATTGTTGAAGCTGATTGCTTGAAGCATTATCAAAAATAACAAGTTTATTTTTGGAGAATTTCTTGATTCCTCTTACAAATTCTACAAGATAAATTTGAAATTGAATTGTTTGTTTTTCTATTTCCATATACATATTTATTATGCCATTAAACATGTTCATGAATTGGACAATTTCTGCAAAAAAAACTTAGTAAAAAATAAACAACTTCAACATAACAAGATTTGAATATCTTTATCTACAGCTTTTGAGGGGCCATCGAAACTTGCAATATCTTTTTCCAAATATTTTGCTAGAGCCATATAATTAGCCTTCTCTTTTACATTTCTTTTTAGTGCACTACTATGACAAACCTCAGAAGCATGTTGAAGGAGTTCCCTATACAGATATCCCTGTTTTTTTCTTAGGGCAATATAGACAAGTGAAGGTTTCATCTGATATTCTCACAATGTGAATTCGCTTCTTGAGCTCTTCATAAGATTCATCTACATACCTTAAACTTATTTGAGGTGCACTTGCACTAGTATCTGTGTTAGATGTGGAGCAATGAGCCATTACAATTTCTCCCAGCCAAGGTATTACAATAATTGAAACATAGATATTAATACTAGAACAGTGTACAAATGGTTGCCATTTTGGTTTACCTATCGCTTCCATGAAAAAAATAAAAAAATAAACAAATATTGTGAAGTAGCGAATTTTTTCAAAAAATTCTCAAATTTAATCAAATTTAATGTGTTTATTTATATTTATTTATTATTTTATTATAAAACGATTTTTTCGGTTCAATCACGGTCAAATTGGTTGAACTTATGAACCAGTAAATCAGTAACTAAAACGGTTCGATGATCGGTTCGGTTTTTAAAACTTTACTTTACACTGTAAACAAGATATGACAAAAAAATTTAAATCGATAAATTCTCATAAAAATATTTATTTTAGTAAATATTATATTATTTTATTTATTAACATAAAAAATTCCGACTAAAAGTGAAAAGTCTAAACAAGTAGTGAGTTCGACCGAAAAAGTTGCTGGTCACAAAAAGAGAGAGTATAATGACTATATATATATATATATATATATATATATATATATATGACACTAGGGTCTATCAGTCTTTAATTAGTTGGGTTTTCCTCCCCTGATCCCCTCTTAAAAAAAATGAGCTCAGTTGAAAAATCGGCCAAATTCGGATTCAATTTAGTTTATCGGTTTTTGTTGGTTTTTCTAATTAATTCGTCACCAATTTTAAAACAAATGGCTTAGCTTTAAATAAGAACCAAACTGAATTGGCCAATAATTTACGATTCAGTTCAATTTTCATAACTATCCTAATAACTAATAACTATGTATAGTGTTTTATATATGGGGTCATCATCTCCTTTTAGAAAAAATATTTATGTATTTATTGTAAGTAAAGGGCTAAACGTGTACAAATGTTTATTAAAAATATAATTATTTATATATTTTTTTTATTAATTTAAAATTTTAAAATAAATAATACTATAAAGTGATATAAAAATTTTTATAACTTAAAAGTATAAAGTTCATTATTCCTTATTATTCCAAAAAATTAAAAATAAGATCACCCATATATGTGTAAATCAGCTGTTGCAATTCTTTATTCTGCATCTATATAGTATATATCACCATTGTCAACTTATTTACAAAATTAAATAGTAAAAATTTTAAGTAAAATAAAGATTTAAAGAAAGCTAAATTTTAGTTTTGATTTCCATATTTCCTTTTCTCTATTAAATTTTTTTAAAAATTTTAATTTGTTTCATTTATATTATTAGTTCATTCTGTTAAATATCATTATTATAATAGTTTAAATTTTTTTTTAGATAACTAAAACTAGAAAAAGAAAAAGGAAAAGTATAGAGTACCAACATATTATCTGCTAACTTATTGTCAATAATAATTAATTATTATATTTTAAACACATATATAAAAAGACATATCCAGAAAATATATCTATAAAGACACTTCTATTAAATACAGACATAAAAAAGATATTTTTATTAGACACATCCATAAAAATACTCCATTAAATATAATTATAAATAAGAGTTGGCAAATTGACAGAAATATTGTTGGTAAGAAACGATGTTAATAACGTAGCGGGATTAAATGCATAATGTATGGCTGCTTCTAATTAATTAATGACATCATTTTTGGTCTCTTCTTTTACATGATAAGCGGAATATAATGTGATTGCTTCTGCATGCTGCCTTCAAAGTTCAAACTAAACCATAGACTACTCAAAGTTTATAGACATAGAGCTGAATTTCTTAGATAATGATAAACTTTAATTTCCCTATCAAGTTAATGGTCCATCATATAAATTTGGGTTATAACCTGCTTATCTCACACATTATGCAAGTAAAATAATCGTCCTGAAAATAATTTTAGATAACGGCGTTATTTAAAAAAAAAAGTGAGATAATGTTTTTTATTTTGACACGTATTTTTGAACGTATCTCTTTATATATGTATTTAAAATATAATAATTAATTATTATTGACAATAAATTGATAAATAATATGTTGGTACTCTATATTTTTTTTATGCATTTTAAGCTTTATTATATTTGAACTTGCATCATCATATGTGATGAATTTGATGGAATCCCGCAAATACGGTGTTGCTACATGCGTATACGGTCAAAAAAACTTTGGGTATGATGTCTCTATCGATCTTTGAATAGCCGAAATCGTGTTCAACTCATATGCAATCGCTTCACATACCTAAACCTCTTGTTAAGCTGATTTCCAATCATACTACAACTGTGCACAAGGACAGAATAAAAATATAAAACAAGTACTGTGGTTAGTTGGAGTACATTGGATAGACGAACATGTATGTACAGCAGTAATAATTATTTTATAATCAAGAGAATATTATTAGCTTAATTACATTTTTCTTTATTATATTTTTATCTTATATTTGAATTAATATTAGCTGATTTTTTTACTTTTTTCCCTAAAAATATTAGTCCATAGTATTTTTTTTATAATTAATGATGTTTCTTCTATTATGATTTTCTTTTTCCAATTTGTTATTAATTTATTTTTCAATGATATGCGTGATATATTCTTTGAAAAATTTTAAGTGACTTGTTAATCATTAAAAAATAAAACAATAAAAAGGGTCAAAACCGGTGATGATAGTCCTGGATCTAGATCTACCGACTTTCAGGAAGATAGAAAAGGGACAATAGATTATTATTATTATTATTATTATTATTATTATTATTATTATTATTATTATTATTATTATTATTGAATTAGTAAAACGAAATTCACTTAAGACATTATATACGTTCATCTAGATGGTTCTCTTCATTTTCATATGTTAATAATAATAAAGTAAGGAGCTATATCAGCTAACTGTAGGTAGTCTTGGATTTTGAGGTACTACTATTTGCAGTATTATTCGAGACGATCAAATATTAGGATCTCACAATCTAATTAGTAATAGACTAATAGTAATATATGGAAACAAAAAAAAAAAAAAGACTAATAGTAATATATGGAAACCAAAAAAAAAAAAGACTAATAGTAATATATACTTATATAGTATACAACCATACATACATAGTAAGGCTAACAAGTTTTCATTAAAAAAAAAAAGGTTAACAAGTTTAAATTGGCCTCTGAGAGGAAATTCATGACGTATTTCAAAGGTCCATGCTGTGCTTTTTAAAATAAAAACAAAATTATATATAAAATTGTGGAAATTATCAGAAAAATTTAAATATGATAATGGACTCTTTTTTTTTCCTTTAACCCTATCAGTTTTGGGAGCTCATTAATACAAGGATGATCTTGTCCACTATAAATGGGCTTTCAGGTCCAAAGATATTTGGGCTGTCTAATCCAAAAGACCTGAAACCGCGAAAAGAAACAAAAATAAGAAACCAGAAGAACAAAGGGAAGGTGAGAAGAGTCCAAAAAAAGGGGTTGGAAATGGTGGATGGGAAGTAGCAGTGGAGTGTATAGCTAGGACACGATTTTAATAGGAAGCTACAAACAATAACATGAAACGAACCCATCCATAGTCAATGGTGGGAACGGGAACGATCGCACTCCAACATTTCTCGATCACCTTCAACAACTTATTCCACCAAATATCACATTCATTTCACTGGTACCTTCTCTCTCTCTCTCTCTCTCTCTCTCTCTCTCTCTCTCTCTCTCTCTCTCTCTCTCAATATCTGTGTCTGGAAGCGATTGCATAGTTTACATGCCGCGTGACGATTCGTATTAAACTACTAAATTAGATCGCGTTAACCTTCACTAGATTCCTAGCTGATTGGTACTCCCTTCGATTTTCATCAATTAGTGTGTTTCGTTGTTGAATTGATTTCATTTCATTAGCGTTAGGACTTTTTCATTGGCGTAATTAGCTGATGAGGTGTGAGGTTTTGTTAACTGAATGAGGGAGCTCGTTTATACATGATAATTTGGTTTAAATCGATCTGTGGAGAACAATAGCGTAGCTTAATTTTTCAAATTTATATGGCGAATGATATATTATGAATATTTTCCGGCTCTGTTCAGTGAATTTGTTCCTCGGGCATACGGCAACCAGTATTGTCGTGATGAACATCTGAAACTGATTGTTGTTTTTGTAATTAGAATATGGACTTCTTTATTTATTTGCTGTGAGAATTTCTCGGATATTCAGCTGATTGTTCTGGAGTTTTTGTAGTTAAACTTGGTGTAGCACATGTGATGAAACTAAATTCAGTTGAGTGTGGTAGCATAAGGGGTTATGCATAACAGATTATAAGTTGCATGCTGAGTAACTTCTAGGAGTTAGAATTGTCAAGGATGGCATGGTGTTTGTTGTGCTGAAGTGACCTGCAGTCCTGCATAATTATGGTGCTTTTTTTATTTTTGTAATGTAGAGAAAATCTGTTTAGACCTCCCCTATTTCTCTTCCTTATCATAATAAAATTTATATACAAGTCTTACATCATTTTCCCTTCTCCTTGTTGCTTGCAGAATGTGACTATTTTGGATATTTCACAATTGTTCTCTTTGAGCATTGTGGTGAAGGTGTAGAAGATATCTATAACATAAGCTAGTAGATGCTCAGGGCTTAACAATGAAGCGTTATGTTTATATAAATGATGATGAATCAGCTCATGATTTATACTGTGATAATCGTATATCAAACAGAAAGTATACTGTGCTGAACTTTATTCCAAAAAATTTATGGGAACAGTTCAGGTAATCTTTCTGCACATGGTATTTTTTACTCTCTATTTTAACTGCTAGTGCTGTAACGTTGGTGCAAAATCATGAATAATTTACATGGTTCTACTGCATGACCTCCTTTCCCTGTCATCTTCTCTGATATTGAGTAACAAACTTTTGATTCAATGGAGTGAATTTTTCTCCCCCCCCCCCCCCAAGATATGCCATGTGTGTTTTGCTGTGTTTAGACATGCATTTTTAATTTTCATGAGGAATTCAGAGTTCAGACTTCAGACTTCAGATATTAGAGAAGAATGTAGTATCAAATATAAAATATAAGCTTGCACATATTGATTTGGATGATGGCGCACAATTTTTTACTTGACATTCATGTAATTAATCCTAGATTAGGGATTCGGCCTCTCTTTTTCAATTTTATGTTGTGCAATTCACATCAGTTTTCTTCTCTTGTTTTCTTTTTGTGTGTGTGTGTTTTGGGGGGGGGGGGGGGGGGATGGGTTAAATTTATAATGAAATTTGAATATCTAATATGATTTGTTCCTGTCAATTATTTAAACATTGCCTTGGCTCTTTCCTTATCCCATCTAATTTTGCCCCTTTTTCAGCCGGTTCATGAATCAGTACTTTTTGCTGATAGCTTGCCTACAGCTATGGTCTCTCATCACTCCAGTAAATCCTGCCAGTACATGGGGTCCACTTATCTTCATTTTTGCAGTCTCTGCAACAAAAGAGGCATGGGATGATTACCATAGATACCTGTCAGACAAGAAGGCAAATGAGAAAGAAGTCTGGGTTGTCAGAAATGGCATCAAGAAACTTGTATGAAATATGGTTGATTTTCTTAAAGATATACTTATTCACTGCTTGTTATGACTTATTGACTTATTCTGCATTCGTTACTGTAGGAAGTGGAAGTTACATAAGCTTCTTCATTTGTTAAATTATATAACATGTTTCTTTATATGTGTAAATCTAATGTTCTTTCTTGCTTTTTTTCCCCTTCTTTTCTGGGATGCTTGTATGGATGGTGCTGTAGATCCAAGCCCAGGATATTCATGTAGGTAATATAGTATGGCTACGTGAAAATGATGAAGTGCCTTGTGACCTTGTTTTGATTGGCTCCTCTGATCCACAAGGACTTTGCTATATAGAGGTAAGCTTGACATGAAACATGCTAAAATTGATACACGCTCTCTTTGTGGCATTGCAGACAACATAGTTCCAGCATTCTTCTTTATCTTTCTTATTTGTGGAAAGACCATATTTCATTATATGCATTTCAAAGAGCTTATGATATAGCATGTTGTTCAGACTGCTGCAATGGATGGTGAAACTGATCTGAAGACAAGAGTCATACCTTCTGCCTGCATGGGAATTGATGTTGAACTATTGCACAAAATTAAGGTAAATTTTTATTACTGTAACTAGCTAGCAGTTTTATTGACAAAACTGTTTATACTGAACAATGAATTAATTACTTTCTTCTTTTGTGTGTGTATGTGCGTCTAGGGTGTAATCGAGTGTCCCACTCCAAATAAAGACATCAGAAGGTTTGATGCCAACATGCGGTTGTTCCCCCCATTTATTGATAATGATATATGCCCTTTAACCATTAAAAACACAGTTCTCCAGTCATGTTACTTACGGAACACTGAGTGGGCATGTGGAGTAGCTGTGTACACAGGCAAGTACATGGATAACATTATACTCATGAAATCAGATAGTTCTTCTGAAAAAGTTCAATAATATGCATTGACCGCACAATATTTCTTCAGGCAACGAAACCAAATTGGGCATGAGTAGAGGTATACCAGAACCAAAGCTCACTGCTATGGATGCCATGATAGACAAGTTGACTGGTGCTATATTTGTATTCCAAATTGTTGTTGTAATGGTTCTTGGCATAGCGGGTAATGTGTGGAAGGACACAGAAGCAAAGAAAGTATGCTATCATTTCTGAACTCAAGTTTCTTATGCACCCAAAATTTTATTGAATTTCAGCAATCTATGTTATCTGTGTATATTAGTAACGTCCTCCATCTATTTTCTTTCTGTTGAGGGAGCTTGGCAACTTGCACCCATCATAATTTGTTTTGTTTCTAAACATGCTATAGATTTATTCCACATTTTAGGATTCCAGGTTATCCAATTTTCTTTTTGTGGTGGATGCTAAGTTTGTATTTTCCTTGTCATGTTGCCATTCTATTCTTCAATAAGTGTTTTCCAACTTTTCTTTCTGTTTAAGCTTTTTCCATGTTTTAATGCCTCATCTGTAATTGTTGTCTTTAAGCTTCCGTGTTTTGACTTGTTACCCTAAAGGTGCATGTTGGTTGATGCTAATTTTTCTCTGTTTGTTTATAGCAATGGTATGTTCTTTACCCTGATAAAGGCCCTTGGTATGAACTATTGATCATCCCTCTGCGGTTCGAGCTTCTTTGTTCCATCATGATACCCATTTCAATTAAGGTGAGCTGGTTGAAGATAGGTGTTGGACTTGCATTATGGTGCATTTATAAGTTCAATACACCATTTTTCTTGTCAATTCAAAAAATAAAAAAACTAATTCAGTATAGAAAGCTATAGTCCATTGCAGTAGAGCATGAATGATCTCATGAACATAATGGAGGAATATAGACAATTATTTCCTTTTCATTGCTACTTTCAGCGGTTGCACCAATTATCTTTTATCAGTGGATGATTTCAAGCCTGTTTTAAATATGTTGAAAGAAACAGTTTAAAAGCTGATGCAGCTAACTACTGCATATCTTGCAGGTATCTCTAGATCTGGTGAAGGGCCTGTATGCAAAGTTTATTGATTGGGACCATCGAATGGTTGACCTTGAGACTAGTACTCCATCCAATGCAACAAAGTAAGTGGGAGAAATATTTTGAGTACCAACTACTTTCTAGTAACTACCAGGGACACATTCATTCATTTTGAATTATGCTTGTCATGTGTGGCAGTACAGCGATAAGTGAGGACTTGGGACAAGTTGAGTACATTTTGACTGACAAGACAGGCACCTTGACTGAGAATAAGATGATATTTAGAAGATGCTGTATTAGCGGCATTTTTTATGGAAATGAAAATGGCGATGCATTGAAAGGTCTGGTTGTTTGATGGAACTCTCTTATTATCTTACTGATGTGAAATAGTTGTATTTAAATATCTCAACTGGAAAGTATATCATTTCACATGATCAAGAATGAAAATTTCACATATATTGAAAGATTCCTCAGGTGCATATTGTTAATGCGTAGGCAAAAGTTTAAAACTTTTAAAGATTGTCTAAATTAGTAGACAGAAGCTTAATTATTCAATTTTATATAGGAGCATGTGGAATTCACTTTTGTTCCTTCTTTTCACCCTCACTGCATATGCATTGACTTACAGACTGTTTAGCTGAACCACTGAATCTTTTACAAAGATATATGTTCTTCTGGATTTGTTTTTAGCTGAAGTTTCATGTCTTAAGTTAATTACATCATTTGATCTGCAGATGTAGAGCTTCTCCATGCTGTTTCCAGTGGTTCACCTGATGTTGTACAGTTTCTTACAATTATGGCAATATGTAATACCGTCATACCTACACAAAGGTGATTCTACCTAATCCTTGCTAGTACATGGATGTGCCAAGTGTTAAGAACTTAAGACTGGCATATTCTTGTTAGGAATTTAGGATATTTTTCATAAGCTTGAGCATATTTATTTATTTGTGTTTGTTTTTGCTGGGGGCGATTCTCCATAGCAAAACTGGAGATATATTGTATAAGGCACAATCTCAGGATGAGGATGCTCTTGTTCAAGCTGCTGCTCACTTGCATATGGTGTTCTTCAACAAGAGTGGAAACATTCTCGGTACATGTTCCTTGCTATTCTTGTGGAAGCATGACTGATCTGTTGGTTAATTGAACTCATAAATATTTTATTTTTATATATTTCAGAAGTCAAATTTAACTCCTCAGTACTTCAATATGAAGTGCTGGAAACCTTAGAATTCACCTCAGACAGGAAAAGAATGTCACTAGTCTTGAGAGATTGTCAAAATGGAAAGATCCTTCTTTTGTCGAAAGGAGCAGATGAGGCTATTCTTCCTTATGCTCGTACTGGTATGTTATTTATATATTTCAGGACAACCAAATATTATGTAATTAGGGATTTTGTTTGGATCCATGTTCTTGTTAATTGGTCACCCAGAGTTTGAATAGTTTGATGCATCTATTTGTTTGACACCATTTCTTACTGCAGGGCAGCAAACTCGGAACTTCGTTGAAGCTGTGGAACAATATGCTCACTTGGGACTACGCACACTATGTTTGGCTTGGCGGGAATTAAGAGAAGATGAATATCGAGAATGGTCTTTAATGTTTAGAGAGGCCAATAGCACTTTGGTTGACAGAGAGGTAAATGGCATTCTTGTCAATGATATTTTATACAGTAACTCTTACGAATTGAATTTCTCAGTATACTATCTATCACAGTGGAGAGTAGCTGAGGTCTGCCAAAGAATAGAACATAATTTGGAAGTTCTTGGTGTTACAGCCATAGAGGATCGTTTACAGGTTAGTATTTGGTGTAATTGTACACTTAAGAGATCTAAATTTTATGTAGCATTCTTAAATCTCTATAATTTTATCCCATTTCTATATATATATATAGGTTGGTTTTTTTGTGGGTGGGGGGGAGGAGGAACTGAAGAGAACTTTCTTATGACTTCATATGTTTATGATTATTTTTTCTTTTTACTTGACATTTTTTAGGATGGGGTTCCTGAAACAATAGAAACTCTAAGAAAAGCTGGAATAAATTTTTGGATGCTAACAGGAGACAAGCAGAATACTGCCATACAAATTGCCCTGTCATGCAATTTTATTTCCCCAGGTAGTTCAGATTGTGACCATGGAGAAATTTGTAGTTTTCTTATATTTGTTGGTCCTGATATGATCCTTTGTTTCTATCCCATTCTCTATTTTATTTGGGGATTAAAAAACATATCTGTGTGTTCATCCTACATTGCTGTGCTGTATGTTTCATTTTCCCAAAAGGAGAGCACAAGGTGGATGCGCTCAAACCACTACTGTGCTCATAGGTTCTATCATGACAGAATTCTCTTAAAAGATCAGTTATTAAGTAGAGATACATAAATGGTATTTATACCTCAAGTATGAGCCATTTGTGGTTTAAGAGTAAATATTATATTGCATAGTTGCACCTACCTTGTGCTTAAATTCAATACCTAATTGGTAAAAGCATTGATCTGAACCCTCCATGTAAACTATCTAATGCTTTTACAGTTTGTAAGATACAAAAGTTTAAAATCAGGAAATATCTAGAATAAATTAGTTGAGTTTGAAATGATCTCAATTTCTGCTCTTGGGGCTTAAAAAACTGAAGCTTCTTGTTCTCTGGGGTAGCTTACCAACACAGGTAAACTACGCTTTACATAACTGTTTCAAGCTGAATTTCCCATCTGTTTTGCATAAGTCTGCTATTTTAAGAGCTAGCATAGCTTTCTGTACCCTTTGATTTAATATTTTTTCTTTAATTAATGTTGCGCAATCTTTGATGAATTTTCAATTTTTGATGAGAATATTTAAAAGAAGCTTTATTCTTTCAATCCCCTCCTCTCAAATTTGGTAGAGCCGAAGGGCCAGCTTCTATCAATTGATGGAAAAACGGAGGATGAGGTTCGTAGAAGTTTAGAGCGAGTGCTTCTTACAATGCGGATAACTACCTCGGAACCTAAGGTATTGCTGATACGTGCCCGAAACTACTTAGGATCCAGAGATTGGGGAAACATTGCATACTTTATGTTACTTATCTTGGTTATTTTGGATTTTCTAATTTGTGGTTTCCTTTAGCAAGATATATCATTTTTTTTGCTGTTGTGATTGTCACCTTTCTTCATTTTCTCTCAAATTCTTCTGTTATGAAAGAAAAAAAAAAATTATCATATTCTGCTTGTTTACACTAGGAAATTCTTTTCAGCAAGCATGCATTAACTTATTAAAATGCTTTGAAGGTCATCTATTCCTTGTTCCTCTTTCATAAATAGGATGTGGCTTTTGTTATTGATGGCTGGGCTCTTGATTTTGCACTTAATCACTACCGCAAAGCTTTCACTGAGCTGGCAATATTGTCAAGGACTGCCATATGTTGTCGCGTGACACCATCCCAAAAGGCTCAGGTTTTGTTTTTGACAACTTGATCCTTGTATACCTACTGTTGTTTTAAGATTTATGATTTAAATTATGGTCGGCCTGTGCTGCCATAGTCGTTAAAGTTTTAGTTTGTTGGTCAGACTAATGAGGGGGAGATAAGACAGATATAACTTATATTTTCTTCCTGGGGAACTTACTGCTCTTATCATTGTCTCTGATGCAGTATAGCAGACAATTTGGTTTACTCTGTTTTATCATTGTTTGCTGCAGCTTGTACAAATCTTAAAATCATGCGATTATAGAACGTTGGCAATTGGTGATGGTGGGAATGATGTAAGGATGATACAACAAGCTGATATTGGCGTGGGCATCAGTGGCAGAGAAGGATTGCAGGCAGCAAGAGCAGCTGATTACAGTATTGGAAGTGAGTCTTTTAATACATTTTGCCTTGTGCAATGATGATGTGTAGTTGTGTAGATTAGTTATCTAACACTCTTCACCTAGTATATTCCGTTTTTCTCATCTGAAATTCTATCAACAATTTCTTCATATGGTTCAACTTTTGCTTCTTTTTGATATTTGTAATCTTTATCAATCATTTGTCCATGCTATCTAGCAACCATAATTTGTCCTAGCATTTTTCTGAAGGCTTTTATTTTCAGTGGTTGGAAATTAGAGGCAGATTGGTGGTTCTCAGTCTCCCTTTTATTTTTCTTTTATTTATTTATTTGTTTGTCATATGAACTCTAGGTTTCATCTAACGCATTGATATTATTTTTTGGTGGGGGTTAACTTGCAGAGTTCCGATTCTTGAAAAGATTAATTCTAGTCCATGGCCGCTACTCTTACAACCGGACAGCATTTCTTTCTCAGTATTCATTCTACAAATCCCTACTGATATGCTTTATCCAAATATTGTGAGTTTCTACTAATAATGGCCTTCATTTTTGCTTTTCCATGCATGTAACCTGCAAATTATTTTGAAAGCAGATGCTTCTGCAAAACTCTTTCCTTTCACTACAGTCCTCTGTAGTGATTCTTAGTATGAAATTTGCATTGCAATAGGTGCATTCCTATTTCTCTTTATCCTAATTTTTTTTGGCACTAATGATTGCATTTTCAGCTTTTCATTTATTTCAGGGGTCTCTGGAACCAGCCTCTTCAATTCTGTCAGCTTGATGGCTTATAATGTTTTCTACACAAGTGTTCCTGTTCTAGTCAGTGTGCTTGACAAAGATCTTAGCGAGGAAACTGTGATTCAGCATCCTCAAATTTTATTTTATTGCCAAGCTGGGAGGTTTGACATTGCCTTTAACCTTACTGTGTCAAATGCTATCTTGTCATCTTATGTTTCAGTTCGGTGCAACTGAAAAATTATTATTATTGTTATTATTATTTGGTAGTCACTGTTTATTACAGTGCTGTGAAAATTGGTAATCATTAAATCAACTATAATTATTTGAACAGGCTTCTAAATCCCAGTACATTTGCTGGATGGTTTGGGCGATCTCTCTTCCATGTGAGTCTTGTTTATCAGCACATTTTGGTATTTATACTGAAAGTGAAAACAGGTCAACACAATTATTTATAAATTAGGGAGATGATGAGTTCATAGAAAGCTTATCAATCATGATTTATGATGAATGCATCATTCCTAGAAATCTTAAATTCCTTTTGCTCTAACAAAATCCACTGTTTTATACCATGATATGTCAATTGATTTGTCACTGGTTTTGATTGTGATTTGCAGGCAGTAGTTGTATTTCTTATAAGCATACATGCTTATGCTTATGATAAAAGTGAAATGGAGGAGGTTTCAATGGTTGCACTCTCCGGTTGTATTTGGTTGCAGGCTTTTGTAGTGGCAATGGAGACCAAGTAAGCTATAACAGCTGTTGCTATTTATCCCTTTGCTTATCATTCTAGGGAGCACACACTTCTATCCGCAAAATTTCTCTCGTTTCATTTCTGGCTTCTTGTTTTGATTCCTGCAGTTCATTTACAATATTGCAACATCTTGCTATATGGGGTAATTTAGCTGGGTTTTATGCTATCAACTGGATCTTCAGTGCTCTTCCTGCATCAGGGATGTATACAATTATGTTTCGGTTGTGTCGACAGCCGTCATATTGGATATCAATTTTTGTAAGTATCTTTATATCTTTACAACAGTTTTTGCACGCTATGAAAAGTTCTTCACACTTAAAGGATTCCCTGCTTCTTTTGTCCTCTTAGTCAATGCAATGCGATTTCACATTCTATGAAATCTTATCCCCAAGTTTCACTCAATCCCAAACTCCCACATCCATTGGTTTTCTTTTTCCTTCCTGATAATATTCAAGTATCTGTTTTCTTGCTGTATGGAAATATATTAACTAGTTAACATAAATCACTTGACGGCAACTGTAATTCCATACAGCTCATGACTGCAGCCGGGATGAGTCCAATCCTCGCTATCAAGTATTTCCGATATACATATAGACCGAGCAAAATCAACACACTTCAGCAGGCTGAACGCCTCGGGGGACCAATTTTGTCTCTTGGTACCATTGAGCCTCAACCCCGACCACTTATAGAGAAAGATGTTTCTACCCTGTCAATAACACAACCCAAGAACAGAAATCCTGTGTATGAACCTCTGTTGTCAGATTCTCCAAATGCCACCAGAAGATCATCAGGAACGCCATTTGATTTTTTTCAGTCACAGTCAAGATCATCGCTGCCTAACTACTCTAGGAACTGCAAGGATAACTGAAAGCATCATGCAGTTGGAAGAGCTCTAGCTGCCGCTGCTTGGTTTGTATATCCCTTTTGATCTTTACTAACGAAGCCTAGTGTTAGTTCTTAGTTGACTGTATCACAAGAAATAATTATTGTTCGTGATAAATGTATATCTATTCAATTTTTATTTCTCTCACCTGTAATTTAATTTACTCATGATTATGTTTTATTGCATTTTCATATTTGGTGACTTAACTAGTTCTTGAGAATATAATTTTTTTTAACAAGATTCCTATATAGTGCCACTAGATAATTGTTCATACGAATCGGTATTTTCATTTCTTGATTTTATTTTCTATTTTTCTGTTTTATTTTATCAAGAACTATTTCCTTAAAGATGTAATTGGCTCAACTTTTTCCTTTACCATGCAAGTTACTTTGATGTAAGACCTTTTCAACTCTGATTATAATGTGTCAGTCTTCTTCCATGGAGCAGTGTTAACATACGTAGGAATCTGCAGATGGAATAACCCAGCGCACAGCTGAACTAAGCTTCAAACTGCATGTAAAGGTAGCATGATTGAGATATAAATGCATGAAGGTGCACGCCATGCATGGCGAGCATTGAGAATCTTTCAGCGGCAAATTTGCGTTGTGCATGCAGAAAGATAAAGTAAATCGGCCTATCACCAAAAAACGTACCATTCACATGTGTCGGTAGTTCTCTGTACCCAACCAATGTTGAACAATATCACAAGCATGAAAGTATGGGCTCCTCGTCACTCAGTGTATGCTCTGTTTATTTCCTTCTAACAAGGAAAAGACAAAGAGTGAAAGTGAAAGAGAAAGGGGTTAATAGACACGACTCCAAAACTTGGTGATTGTTATAGTGGATGCCATTCTGTTGTCTACATCATTTTGTGAGGTTATTATGGCAGCTACCATCAATAGGTAACCCAGATGGTCACAAACCGGCAACCAAGAGTTGCCAATAACTACCAGTAGCACTTCTCCAAAACCGTGAAAAATTGAAACTGGCAACAAATGACTACGACTCGAATTGATTTCAACATTAAATTAAATTAGGATTTAGTTAACTTTGTCGGTTATATTTTAAAAATATAATAATAATTAAAAAATTTATTTACACACTAAAATTAATCATTATATATTTTTATATAAATATATATAATTTAATTTATTTTTAATATATATTTTATACTAATAACTAATTTTAATGATTATTTTTATGTACATCTAACATTTTTTAATATTTTTAATGTATTCCACAATTAAAAATATAAAAGCGTTTATTTTTCAACAATTTTTATAAAAAAAGTTATGCTATTCTTATTCTTAAGACATAAATTAGTAAAACTCATTAAATTATATTAACTATAAAAAACAAAATTATATTAAACATTCCAGCGATTAGATTTCCCACGGTATTTGATAGAGACTAGAACTATGGCTCTTCATGTTACCGGGAAATTATTAACTTATAAACATGATTACTAAATATATACTACGTTTGCTAGCTAGCTAGTACATTTTAGTTTTAATTCGATTCAAATCAGAAGATGGCTGCGCAAGATCGATGGGTGAAGAAAAATGATATATATATTTCGCTTGTCCATTTACCTTGCTCAAAAAATAAAAAGTAAAATGACAGGCGTGCCAGGTCAGATAGCTTTTCTGGCTTCCATTGTTTTCCAAGATTCTCTACTAAGCTAGCATGGCAGCGACGTTTAAATTGCAATTTACTCCGTCATCTTATTTATCTCTCTCATAATTTCCAAATCACTCGGCCATTTTTGGTACCCACCTCATCATCATCCTTGTCAACGCTTTTCTATGTCTAATAGAGATGAAATATTCAAGGTGCTATAAAAGACTACCAAGATAATTTATTTACCCAAAGAGGAAAACAAAACAAAATCTAATGTTTATCTTAGCCACGACATGGCTTGCATGCTTGCCATGTGTACGAATCTTCTTTCTTTACCTGCAAGAGCTAACAGAAAACAAAATATCATACTGATCTGATTCCTCATCCCATAGAATTAGCTTTTCTCCAATTTAGGGTTAGTTCACCGCGTTAATAGTTGGTACCGCTACTAAATCAGATAAGGCCAATTGAATACGTCACACGTCCGAATAAAATTATTTCAAAAAATAAAAATGAAGAGAACGAACCAAAATAACATGAATAATCAAAGCACACTCCTTTATACATAACAAGGCAAAAACAAGATGAAATTAAATTATAAATTCAAATGCACAAATTACAGAATAGTTGCAAACTTGGCAACAAATTCAGAAAGCAATGAAACAAAACAATACTTAGAAAACAATAATTAACAATAGACGCCATAGTATTTACACTTGCTAATCATCCTGACCATTTTCTTAAGTCCATCATCATCATCTTCAACTTCTACATCAGAAGATCATTCACCCATCCGAGATCAGGAGCTGGGCAATTATTCGCACCATTAATATCATTAGAAATATTAGCATCGGAATTAGATTTATGAGCAACCACCTTGTTTTCGTTGCTAATAAAAAACCTAGAAAATTTCCCATCATCATCACAGCTTCTTGTTGGGGTCATCATCATTGGAGAAGACGGAGAAAAAATAAACTCTTGCTGATCCTCACAATTCAGAGGAACATCAACCCACGGCATGTTAGTTGCTACTTTTGCAGCAGAAACACCTGAAACGTCGCTATAATTCAAAGCGTCGCTGAAACTCAAACCCTCCAAAGAACTCATCAATTCATTAACCACGTCCTTGTAACTCAAGTTACTGGCACCACCACCACCACCACCGCCAGCACGACACGCACCGTAGCGGGACAGCCTACTAATCGGAGAAACCGGCGGCGACGTGGCGGATGACGATGGTGAGAGCGGCGGCGAAAAACGGGACATGCCTAAAAGCGTCGAAGTTGGAGAATTAACAGCAGCAGCACCACCACCACCGGCACAGTGGTGGCAGAACAAACAGCAGCTATTGTTACTAGAAGAACCTGACGAAGGGTTCAGGAAAAGCTTGTTCTTCTTGCATGGAGAGATGTCATTCGAAGTACTCATTGTAACTGGAAGGATCCTCAGTTGTTTCGGAGTGTGCGCGAAAAAGCACACTTTCCTCTTGCAGTTCTTTCCATCTTTGCATGCTTCGGTTCTGTACCTTGCAGGGTGGAGCCAGCATTCAAAGACGCCGTGTGCAAACTCGCAGCTGTCACCACGGCTGCACGCGCCGCGGCGGTATTCTGGACAGACCGTTCCAGAGTAGTGATACCGACGCGGGTCGCGACGGCGGGCCTTTTCGCCTGGGTGGGCAAAAGGGCAGTCAGTCCAGTCATGGCTGCGGCTGCGAGTGCAACGGCGGACCTTGAACTCATACATCCGGAAGTGGTCGGATGAGTATGGGTCGTCGCCGTCAGAGCCAGAATCGTCAGCAGGGTTGTTGCAAGGGAGGAATTTCTGAAAAAGCGTGTCGTCGGAGAACATTTCACCGGCGTCGACGGCGGCGGCTCGACGGGTGAGGAGCTTCCTTGGTGGAACGTCAATATCTCTGAGGGACTTCTTAGGAGAAAGGAGTTGTTGAGAAGGGTAAAACTTGTGATGGTGCTGCTGATCGGAACAGATACTCATTTTGGCGTTTGGCCACAGTTTTGTTGTGTATCCTATATGATAGTATGTGTTTGGAAAAGAAAGGGGTAAGAGGGAGGAAGCGAGCGTGCAAATACGATAATGGGGTTTGTATGTGTTTGATAAAGAGGAAAATAAGGGGCAAGTTATATAGGGAAGTTGAGGGAAGAGAGAGATAAGAGAGAGAAATAGTGAGAAGGATGGTGGTGTGGGGATAGGTGCGTGGCTTCATAACATTTGAGATGAGCATGCAAAAGAGGGGTATGTGGCAGTTTCATAGTTCATTGAAGACAGTGGTTTTGGCTATGTGTAATTGTTCTAAGACCTCTATGAATACGAATATGTATAATGGGGAAATGTATCAAATATCTCTTCTCTCTTCTTAATCTATCTATTTAATTTATTAAAAGATGGATGATGTTGGCATCACAGGTAGCATGAGAATTCTAGATCACATGAAATGAGGGCTCCATCTTCTCAAATAAGAGACTTTTTTCAATTTGACTACCATTTCGATATGTTAGTTTCATTGCATCTCTTTTGTTATTTTTTTTCTAGCTTTATCATATCCCCTTTTATTTATTTTTTTATTTATTTAATTATTTTCTCTTTTTCTTCTCATTGACTGAAAATAAAAAAGTGTTACCAGAAAAGAAATTTTGACTGATTGTCCTTCAAGATTAAAATAACTTACCAAACCTATTTATTAAGATTATCAAAATATAAAATACGGACATTTAAATAGTAGTAAAAACAGCTAGTGTGAAAACTTGTCTATTTTCTTTTTATGTTTTTTTATCTACTGATATGATCGAAACAAATAGGAATATATAATTGGTGTCTATTATTTATTTATTTGATTATTTTGGACCAAGTTTATACTTTTTTTTTTTAATAATGTCTGTGTTTAGTGAATTTGTCTAGCTTTTAAGAACGCTACAATAATATGTTATTGATTGAAAGCATGGTGTGAGTCTAAAGCAAGCTAAGGGCAAAAGTATCTAAGGAAAATGAAATATATACTGTGCTGGTTGTTTATAAAATAATGGTTCAACTACTGAAGAAAGTGAAGTGGTTGAACCTCAAATAAAATGTGATAATATGTGGCGGATGAGGAGCCATGAATAGTGCTGGTGAAGGCCGTTGAGTAACTTAAATTGCAGTAATTGTAAATTATTGTAATTACATAATAGCATAATAGCAATTCAATATATAATTATCATAACTTTTTCATTAGTTAACTAATTTAAGTTAATCGAGTGATAAATTCATTCATTCTAAGTAATTATAGGGATTTTAATCTCATTTTATACATACAATAATTTATTGGTTAGTAACAAATTTTTAAATAAAATGTAAATTCGTAACAGATTAATACTTAAACGGTTGAGTTAGGAGATATTGAAAAACCAAAAAAAAAAAAAAACTTTTTCATTAGTTATTATTAAATGCATATATATTTAAGATTATATTATTTTTTATCTATTAACATTAAAGTCGTTTTTTAATTCCTATGTTTAGCACTGTATTTTAGTTTGAAGCATAGTTATCAATTCGATTCAACTCTGTCGGTCGAACCAAAAATTCAATTATTAATTTGGTTTGAATTATTATTTGAATCGGTGAAGTAATGAATTCGCTCGAATTTAATTAATTTTGATAAAAAAAATTAGTTAAAATCAATTAAAATCAAATAAATCAATCCGGTTAAGTCCGGTAAAATCCAATTAAACTAGACAACATTGTTATTTTTTATATATGATATTTATTTATTTTTTGTTAAACATCTGAAAAGTATAATAAATATAAATTAATTAATAAATTATTATAATTAAAAAATAATAATTAATTTAACATAAAATAAAATTAAAAAAATATTTTTATTATAAAAAATATAAAATAAAATAAAATTTTATATATAATTATTAATTATAACTGAATTAATTAATTTAATCTATAATTTTTAATTAAATTAATAATTTAATAATCTAATAATAATTTGATTATCAATTTGATTCTAATAACTATATTTTAGAGCTCTTATTGCTGTGGAAGCCCACTGATTTCATTGAATGAAAATAATGAAATAACGCCCAGGCCCATTGAAACAAGCAAATAACCGGGGCAGCAGTGCCTATAGAACATCAGCACTGGCCCACAAAATTATACATTCCATTGTCTCTAGTTATAAAACTTTGGTTAGTAGGCGATTGATATATGTCTATAAATAGGATGTTGCTAACAAATATTTTAGACATATTTTTTAATAATATTATAAATAAAAATATAATTCTTTTAAGTTTTACATATATCAAATATATTGATAATACAATTCAAAGAGTCAAAACTTTCTGTTTTATTTTTCTTAACTAATTTCTTTGGAATGACACTCTTTAGCTAACTCCTTATAAATATTAGTTAAATTTGAATACACATATACATACAAAATATTTAACTTTTTACATAGTTATACATTCGTATTTTCACATAACTTTTTAGCTAACTCTTTGTTAAATGTTTTTATCTTAACAAAACTTTCCCACATATCAAAATTGACTAATATTTTGTATTTTAATTTATCCTGAGAAAGAAAAGCTAATAAAGAGTATTTTAAGTGTTGTTTAAAGAGTTAAAATATTAAATTTTACCTTTTTTCAATCCATCATTAGTACATGCAACGTATTAAGAAGTTTAAAATTTATATTTTTATTGATTTAAATATTTTTTTATCTCTATAAAATATACTTAAAAAATTTGATAGAATATAATACTAAAAGAAAGATAATCATATAATTAATAATCCCAAACAGGTAGTAGAAATTTAAAACTGAATTAGAGAAGATATGGGACCAAACTTTTAGGACCATGCAGTGCTTTAAAAGCTTTTATCACAGCTACTCTCTTTCCCTAGAAAGAATAATGAATCAGCATGATGGATCGAAGGGGAAGCCATAACTGACACATACACTTCCATCAATATCAAGTCATGGGACAAGTTGAAGTTAGGAATTTACATGCAAAGGAATAAGAGAAAGTGATCATCATTCATCAGACAAGCTTTTGAGTATCCCACCTCCCATATACTAAAATAGAGAACGCACTTTCACACAACCCCGGCCTTTCGGGCTCATATATGATTCAATTACATATAATTAATACCACTACTAAATTTTAGTAAAATCCAATTAAATTTTGCAGTTTGATTCAATTATTGGCTATTTTTATTGCTCCTCACCGAGTTAGTCCATGGTCAATATGTTTGTCTAATTTTCAATAGTTCAAAATTTATAAGTATAAGCTAAATGGTACAACTAACAGAGATTTTAAAATAATTTTTTTTAGTGAAAAATATAATTAAATAAAAATAAATTTTCTTTACTAAATTTAAAAAAAAAACATATATATTGCACATGATGATTTTTTTTTGTAGATTTTTTCGTTACAAAAAAATATAATATTTACTTTTTACCAAAATTTTACTTTTTACTGTAGTATTATTCTTTAAAATAATGTATGTTTGGTGTTTTTTTTTATATTTTTGAGTTGGTATAAGATCTGTAACTTTTTTAATAAACACTAATAATTAAGTGTGTAGAGTTTATTAGTACTAAATTCACCTAAATATTTTGCCAATAAAAATAAAAAGGAGAGTCTAAATTAATTAGAATTAAAAGAATAACAATTTTTTTTATTATAAACACATTTTTAAGGAATTGAATTATTTGAACTTTTGATAATAAAATAAAATTTATTTTTAATATACTATCAGTATAAAATAATATTACACATATATCTAATCATGTAATATTATATCTAACAACTTTTTAGTCACATGAATAATTATTCAAAAAAAAAAAATGATTGAATTACTATTAAAAACTATTTTACTGCACCAAAATTAATCTCACTAAATTATAGCAATAACATTTAAGCATACATGATGTTCATCTAATTAATTAATGAAAAACGCGTTAGCTGTAATTAATATGCTCAACTTTGTAGAAGATTGCACCAGCTTATATATCCATCCATAATTAAGCACATGGTTGGAAGTTCATAAATTATAACTATGCAGGATGATTTCTCATCGTCAATTGATAGTGCAAATGTTCATTATTTTGAGAAATTGTCTCTTTTCTCTAAATACTTCTATTATTTGAATATTTTGCTTTGTCCTCATCAATTTTCTTGTTACAATAATACGTATATCTAATTTTCCCCAATTATTATACTTGTAATATATAATAGATATTTGACATCTCATATGGATGAACACCACATTTTCTCCAAAGAGGGAGGTGCTACTATCTAGCTTTTGAACACCATAACTTACTAGGGAATGGCAACTCTTATCTTGATTCAATTCATCCGCCACTTCTAATTTCTACAATCATATACTGCATCATGCATGCATGTTTCCCAACTAGGGTGCATCTTTTTTATCCTCAAATTAAATTGGCTACCTTTGATACCGCCACCATGTCCATCAACTAGAGACATCACAATAAATGCGACACCGTACCATTCTCAAGTCCTATATTACCAATTCTTGTTTACTATTTTCATTTTGGAATAATTGTCGTTTTAACATTTTTATAAATTAAAAAAAAATCAAAGCAATAATTATTTTAAAACGGAAAGAGTGTCATTTAGTGTAAACAACAAAAATTTATGAAATTAATAATACTAATTAGGTAAATAAAAATATTATATAAATACAAAAATTAGTCATTATATATTTGTATATAAATATATTGTTGTTTAACTCATTTTTAATATATTTTATATTTTAATATGTATTTTATACAAATAACTAATATAATAACTAATCTTTTTTAGGATATATACGTAGTATAATTAATATGTAAATGTATGAACTATGCTATACATTTCTGATTTTTTAAATGCTACCATTTTTAAGTTTAATTAGATACATCACAAATAAAAAAT
Organism: Arachis hypogaea; assembly: GCF_003086295.3. Classification (NCBI taxonomy): domain Eukaryota; kingdom Viridiplantae; phylum Streptophyta; class Magnoliopsida; order Fabales; family Fabaceae; genus Arachis; species Arachis hypogaea. Next base: position 11,509,802 of record NC_092053.1, on the reverse strand, counting down.
GTCCCTTATAACAGACAATGATAGCTTTGGTTGATGTTTAATTATATCTCAATGAAACATGGATATAGTGACACATATTTGCTGTTTGGTTTAGTGAGACATTAATTTTTAAAAGATACAGGAGGATATAAATAGACAAGAAGATACTAAATTCATCAGATGGAAGTGTCACTTCAATAAATTAAAGAAGAGAAAGGGGAAAAAAAAATCCTTATTTCGTTGCTGATTGATGTGCCAGAATATAATTACACGCTGAATTGTTAAATTGCTTACTGGGATTCCGTATCTTTCATGAACGTAACATGAAATGCTTGCATCACTTTCACACTTGATTATTGTAATTGAATAATATCAAAATAATTGGATTCCAGTTTCTATTACTATCAGAGCGATTATACACTTTGAAAGATAGAGATAATATCTGTCTGTCTTATACCTTTAATTTGCCCTTCCAATTCGCCGTTGATTGAATGCTGCAAAATAAAACAAGACCTCGTTATATATATATATAATTAGCAGTGACATAATTATAATTAAAACGATTAAGCTAAGACAGATTTTTGATGAATAATGAACTAATTACATGGAGCAATTGAAGTCATTAGAAATGGGGAAAGTGATAGGCATGTGACATCTATCTGGGAGAAATTGAATGCGTTCCAAATCAAATTTGATGCGAATGCCCTTTGCCAAGTCCTCAATACACTGACAAATTAGTTCGGTGTATTGCTTATCTTCCTTGTTGAGTGTGGCCACAGTTTCACAGCAATGCTTGGTTGGTTCTGATTCATAACCTGCAAGGTACCTAACGCATGTCACAAAATCCCAGTACACTATATCACATGGTTCCCTTGAAATTATTACAATCATTTCTGATCTGCATATCATCAACATAACAATAACACTAACAAAAGAACCTACAACCCCTATGTTTTGCATCATATATACACTGTTGAATAATACTATATGATGATAATAATAATAATGATGATGCTTTTGAAGATCAAACTATAATAAATATATACAGATCCAGTATATATATCTTAATCAAGTACGTAATAATGTTGTAGTAGCTATTATTTTCAGGTGTAAACCTAAGAAAAATGCATGTGCAAGTATCGTGGTCCATGAATTGTGGAAACTTGTTAAGAATTTTTGTTCTGTTTTCCCACGGAAAAGAACTCCTGCTATAGCTCATAATCTATTATTTATCTTTTATTTAAAAAATTCTTTAAAATATATTAATTTGTAGGGTTGTGCATATGAGAAGTGTTTACTTTTTTTTTTTTAATTAAGAGAATTATTGATTGTAATTAGTAATAGTGTAAAATTATTTTTCATTAAAAAACTTTTTTTGGTAACATTTAAAGAAAAAGCCAACAAACGCTTAAAATTATTATTATAGTATTATTAAGTTACAATAAATTAACAATTTAATTATGATGTTTTTTCTTTTAAAAAAATTACTACTTCTATACTAAAAATCAGTTATCATATATTTGTATATAAATACATACATATAGTGTTAAATTTATTTCAATATGTATTTTATATTATAATATATATTCTATATAAATAATTAATTTAATGATTGATTTTTTGTGTATACTAGTATGATTAATTTTTTTTTTTATTTTTTTTTTTTTTTTTTACCAAAGATATGAGACTCGAACAACCTCTTAATTTTTTTTTACATACATGTATTATCTAAAAATAATAATTACTTTTACTATTCAATGTATAAATAATCATATAAGAATCCAGATGTGATTTGTAAGTACGTTAAAGTTAAAGAATAAAAGCTATTTTCGGTTTGTTACACATATTTGAGGGGAAAACGACATCGTTTGAAGGCGCGTGTCTCATGGAGCGTGACAAAATAGCCGTTAGAAGTTGAACTAACTTGAACGGTTATGTTCATGTTCTTCTCGTTTTCTCCTTTTCCATTACAAACGTTTCACTTTCTCCTCTCCCTCTCGCTCTCTCTCTCTCTCTCTGCAAATTCTCGTTTTTTTATTATTTTCATTTTATTTTACTAATTATATTATTGAAGCTTCCAACAATTTACTTCACTTGCCAAAAAATTTGAACCTGCGAACACCCGAATCCGAAATGGCGGTGGAAACTGGCGGCGACACCATCATAGTAGCCACCTCTCGTATGTTCCTTCTTCTTCTTGTTGCTTTCTTTGATGAAATGAAGAGTAGAAATGCAATGCAATTTGTAATATAATCATGAATGAACTCTCATTCAGAACTGGATTTAGACATGATGATTTAGAAACAG